>NW_027069664.1:335182-340120 GCF_002906115.3 Quercus suber
TGGGGCGGGGGGGGTGTGAACGGGGAAACAATGCTTCACAAATTTTAATGGTATTTGAGGTGGTAAATTGTGATTAGTGCGATATCATTGTTACATAGGGGCACCATAGACATCACTTTTTTTGCATACTAATTGTGAAATTTGTTGTGTACCTAGACTTATTGAAAAAAAAAAAAAAGTACTCCTTGTTGCATTTTGCATGGGTAGTAGTGGTACACTTATGCCTTGAGCTCAAGCTTAGAAGGCATAGGTAGGGCACTTCTCTTGTCGATGTGGGACAAGTCTCAAAGACTTCCCATGTCACTTGAGGACAAAGCCGTGCAGGGGATAGAAGCTTGCAGACATTGCACCCTAAGAATGCCCAAGCCTGCCCTTTAAAGCGGACAAATAGATTGTGTTCCCACAATAACAATATACACGTGTGACAAACCCTCTATATTTTCTAATTATTAAATTATATAAAGTTATATAATATTTATACTAAACATGAACATATTCATATACATTACAATTCACACAAATAGCATTATAACAAAAATAAATAAATAAATAAAGCACATATTAGACACACACACACACACATGCACGCACATAATATAAATTTATAATAAATAGAGAGACACTTACAACTCACAAATATTCACTCTTTAATCTTAGAGTTGAAAGATACTGAGATAGTCAAATAGAGAAGAGTGAGATGAGATTCATTAAAAAGAGAGCTATGATTTGTATTGTTATTTGATTTTGGACTAGGTTGATGTGTGATTAGAGTGAGTAATAGGTTAGGGTGTGCAATAATATTTTTAATGGTAAATTGAACTAATAAAAAAAAAAATTATATACATAATCTTGTTTTCTTTTTTTCAAGTCAGGGGGTTCATTTGAACCCCCTGTAGTAGCTCTAACGCTGCCCCTAAGCAATGGGTAATATTATGTTACAATAGCCTCAATTAGAAAATTATTATATACTCCTGAAATAGAAATACTAATCCATATTAATAAAATAAACAATTCAACAAAAATAATATTAGTTTAATGTCATACGATTAAAAAATTATTAGGTGGTCTCATAACAGTGATGTAATATTCATCTAATGTCTCACATGTACAATAAATCTTACTATAAGTTTAATTAATGTGGCTCAATACTAGAATGTGAGAGGGGGGAGCATTATGTTGCTCTACTACTGAATAGTTTTTGAAATTGACTAATAAAATTATTACCATTTATTTCTAAGCTAACATTATTATCGCATTATTTGTAAACTTTATGCAGTACATGGTATTTTAAGGATTTTCTTTTTCCTGATTTTTTTTACTGGTATGGAGTACTGCAAGGTTTCACTCTAGTAGTACTTCATGAAAGAGGATTTGAAGGTCGTATGTGGGTGTCGTGTCACCATGGAAACAGAGGAAGGGCCACAATCTTTAATTACTGTGTTGAATCTGTGGTATGGAACAACGATTGAATAAAGATTACTTGTTTTCGAAGAAGAAAACTGAACAAGCGAGAACCATATTTAGGCATTCCTTCTTCACGTGGAAAGTGAATTTATTGCAATAAAAACATGAAACCTTTTAACTTGTAGAGTGGACTATGCCCACTTGCCACTTGGGGTTGAAATCAATTTTCTGAATTCACCGAATTATGGTAGCATGTCATGAAGAAACTTTGATGGATAGAATGTCAAAATGAACTAGAGACAGATGAAACAAAACGATTAAAGAAAATAAATTTGTAGTAACATTTAGGAAGTTGTCAAATCAATCACAAGCATAAAAAACAAAAGAAGAATCAATTAAACAAGGGTACTCTTAAAGAGTGCCATTAGGATAATTATTAAGAAACTATTTAAAAAAAAGTTTTGACAATTTTTATGAGAAATATAAAAATTCCTCAAAAAAATTAATTAATTTTTTCTTCCTCATAAAAAGTTTCTAAGAATATATCCTAAATCAATGCTCTTAGGACATCTATTAACTTTTTCCATTAAGGAAAAGAAAATAATTAAACCACAATTTTATCACATTATAGTACATACTAAGAATTTGAATTTAACCACAATTTTCATAATATTATAGTACTAAAATAAATTTGAATATATGTATTTTAAAAAGAAAAATTACAATTTATCACCCTAAATTATACCACATATTACATTTTGTACCATAAACTTTTTGAATGCAAGGTTTGCACCCCAAACTATGACTCTTATTTACTTTGCATCTCAACATTAAGTTTTCTATTAACTTGGACAAAATTTCGAAGTTTAAGGTGCAAAGTATATTTAAAAGTATAATTTAAGGTAGTAAAGTATAATTTTCCATATTTTTATAAATTGAACAACGTTTTAACAAAATGATCATAAACTTGTGTCTTTTGGTAACTTTTGAGGTGAAAGAATTAGTATTATAAGTATTAGTAAAACTAACATATTCTAATTAGTATTATAAGTATTACTTATAAGTATTATTAGTACTATAAGAATTAGTATTGTGTCTTTTTGTAACTTTTGAAGTGAAAGAATGAGCTTGTGCAATTTCACAAGGTAATAACTAACATATTCTAATTAAGTAGGAATGAGAAGTAATTCTCACAAAGACCGGTGAAAAATTAGTAATAATATTGTAATACTGTATTAATTGCTTATGCTAGTTTTATACAAAATGGGAGAATTGAGTTAAGTCAATGGAGAAAAAAGCAGATTCAAAAAAAAAAAAGCAATGTTTTATTCACTATAATAAATCTTCCGAAAGGGCTTTTTTAATTAGTTTTTTTAATATCAAATTAGGGACTCTAATTTCTGCATCAGCAAAGACAGAGTGGGCCTACATCCATTTTATTAAATCTATTTATTCTTAAAAAATTCTTTGAAGTCTCTTCTTAAGAATTACAATCAAATTATTTTAATAAAACTAGGATTACCAATTAAAAAAGTGTGATGCATCAAATCAATTCTTCAATGATTGGTAGTATAAGTGTAGAAAAAACAGAAAAGAAAAGAAAAAATAATATAGCTTTGTGATGTAAAATAGATAGCATAGGCCTTCCTAGACTAGTAAGGGCGCTAAAAGTTACAGCGTAAGATGAAGAGGAGGTGTCAGTAGGATTTTGTATATCTTGTACCCTGCATATATGTCGGGTACCTCACAAAGAGATGGGCCCCGCAGTGTGTGGGTCCAGCCTCCTTGTGAGGTACTCGGCATATATGCCGGGTACATGATATACCACCTCTATCAGTAGAGGCAATTAGACCAACTATGCCAGAATTATATAAAATTTGACAGGTTGAAGGGAAACGAAATTATGATCAAGACTTGAGACAAGTCTCAAGGGTCACCCAAATTTAGGTGAATTCCTTCGTAAAGGCCCTGAAAACATTGTTTTCACTAATTTTAGTAATAGTTGTTTTTCGTTAATAACTTTTAATTTAAAGGTCAGAATAAGATCTCGTCTGTTTTAGGACGTCTCTTAGAGATAGTATTTTCAATTTTTCCAATTATCTCAATTTTGCTATTATTCGAGGGATTTCTCATGAATTCGAGGTTTTTATTCAAAGGCTAACGTGCCTTTTTTCTTTTTCTTTTTTCTTTTTTTTTTTTATCTTTTTGAAAGCAATGTGTTTGTTTTCTTGTAACTTCTGTGACATCACTTTTGTCCAGTGATCTTGGGCAAGATGGCACATTGAACCGAAATGTAACAATTTTAAGACACACTTCATAGATTGAGAGTTGGTAAAGAAGTGGACTATGTCAAGCATAATTCTTAAGTCAAAATTCCTCCAAAAGAAATCCACAACAAAAAGGAATTCCAAAACAAAAAGGTGCAATACTGGATGGATAGAGATAAAGTCAAATAATTGGGTTTCACATTCTTCATAAAGCTTAGAGATTTATCGACTTTTAGGTTATACCAAGATATACATACCAAGTTTTGTTGCTGGTGAACAACATGGGAATACATACTTTGAGTAGGAAGAGCATGGAAGATAACCCATATATATATATATATTGTTAGTTTCTAGACCCTAAAAACACTATGTTTAACCTAATTTAATAGCCAAGTTGTTAATTAGGTCAATTATGTATATCTAAGTAAAACATTCATCAAACCTATCATCCAGCGGAAATATAAATAATACAAGATATGACGATTCAGAAAAAACTAATGAAATAAACTAGTTTCAAGATAAAAAACTTGAGGAGAATGATCCCAATATAACAATCTATTATATCAAAAAGAAGTTTATAGTCAAGAATATACAATTCATAGTAAACTTAACTAAGATTATCCAATCTAGCTCTGAACCCCTCAGAATTCTTTGATGTGGATTTGCTATCACAAGAACCTCCAATTCACGCTTTATATCTCCCACATAGACCTCCAGTCTATGACTCCAAGACCACCTTTGAAGGTTTAGATCTCTATCACATTTGATGACTAGAATGATATGGCTGCAACTTCTATAGTACCAGATTTTGAGTTTCTTTAAAGAGTATTGCTGGTAGAAGATTTGAGAGAGTTTTGAGTATAGAAACCCTAGATCTACAATTGGAGGCACAATAGACACTATTCACTCTCTAAAAGCCCCTCCTAGGGTTAGTTTAAAATGTTCTTTAAATAATACAACAAACAAATCATGATTTAGGCTTCAAACGTACAAGTTACAAGCTTTTTATGAAAATTCTCCTAATTGATCGAGCTAGTTTGATTTTGAATTCTTGAATTTACAGCTTGTATGTTCTTAAATTATGACTTATAACACCTTGAGCAAAGTCTATTGGAGGATATGGACATCTGGTTTAGAATAAGCCACCCAGCAAAGGTTAAATGAGAGAGAGAGAGAGAGAGAGAGAGAGAGAGAGAGAGAGAGAGAGAGAGAGAGAGAGAGAGAGAGAGAGAGAGAGAGAGAGAGAGAGAGAGAGAGAGATAAAAAA
>NW_027069664.1:341085-437504 GCF_002906115.3 Quercus suber
TGATTTAAACATGTCACCCTATTCACTATAATAAGTCTTCTGAAAGGGCTTTTTTAGTTTTTTAATATCAAAGTAGGTACTCTAATTTCTGCAACGGCAATGAAAGAGGGGGCCTACGTCCATTTTATTAATTTCCTTCAACTTGCAAAATACTTTCTAAATAATTAATATGGGTCAGTTGGTGCTTTAAAATTTCTACATTGACGTGATCATTCAATAATTTACATTCATATTTTGATTAGGACTTTTTATTTTTTATTATTAGAATAGATGCGTAAAGATTTAGTAGCTGGATAGAGTTTTACTTTCAACATTTTCCTGGATTAGTATATTTACTTACATGTAATTTTCTATTTGGATTCTTGCGTTTTAGGGATCTTTTTGGAATAATTCATATAATTTTACTTATAAAAAAAAAAATCATATAATTTTAAATGTTTTTTGCGGTACTATACTCTACCTAGTCATGCGTAGACGGGAAGTGATTGACTGTGTTAGTGTTTTGTTTGACGTTATCAAGATTGAAGAAGTGGATAATTTTTATATGTATATAAAATTGCAAAGAGGGCTGAAACCAGCCGGCTACAAAGTACAAACAAAAAAGAAGAGCTGGGCCTGATCTATCTCTTTCCAAAGCTTGAACGACAATAGCTATAGGACAAGAGAGGGGAACATATCCAGATGGGTTGATGAACTGCCCTCTCTTCTAATAAAACAGAAAGATACATCCCCAAAAACACATTTACACTCATAGCAATAGGCTAGTGACGGGGACTCCCAAGTTTCTTATCCTGGAATTATTGGATTGGTGGTTGGATTGATAATGAAGGCGCGTTAATCTTGCCTTTCACTCCTTGTGTTTCTTATTGTTTGACATATAATAAGAAACACAAGTAGGAGGCAAGATTAATGTGTGATGTAGGACAAAATCAATCATTTAATTTTTTTTTTAATTTATTAATTTATGGATTTTTATGTAATTTTATTTTATTTTATATTTAGGGTTATTATTTCCTTGTTTTTAAATGTTTTTACTGTTGTTTAGTCAAATTAGAATTTTGAAAGTTTTCCTAACTGCCTTAGGTTTTCTAGCCCGTAGCATCCAATGGCAATAAAAATTATTATTAATAATAATTCATACTTTGTCTCTATTTATTACCAGAAACTAAGAGTTTAGTTTATGTTCTATCATAAAGAGTATTGTGCATTTGTGCTTTCTTTTGGCTTTTGCGAAATCAAGATGCCTTCCCCAAGTGGGAAGGGGATTATGGCTTCTTAAATTCTTGAAAATCAAATAGTGGGTCCTTTGTTGTTGCTGTGTTTGTGGTTGATAAATGAAATCTTGTGGATCTTCCACAAGTGGGAAGGGGATTAAGAAGAAGCAACCATACAACATGTTTGAATTGATCTCATTAAATTTACTCATAAGATTGATTCACAAATGGGAAAAGAACCATTTAGTAAAAAATATTAAATAAATATATGAAAAAAGAACCATCAATTTGTGCCAGCTTGAATTAAGCAAAGATGGTGTCATTTCATTTACTACGGTATCAATTGCTCTATTAAAGGAACTACGATGTTTTCATAAATGAATTTTTGTAAACATGGTCATTTCATGTTATAGCAAGTAAAAGTTCTTGTTGGAAGGAGTAAGGGAAAGGGCCATGATTCAAGTCTCTAAAAAAGAATTTTACATATATATACATTTAGATTAGACTAAAGTAAAATTTCTATTTCAGATAAAAAAATATTGTAATCTCACATATAAACCTTAAATGATACGTGTGCCTATCACGTGCCCTTTTTAATTAACAATCAGTCAAACATTTTTCCAATTAATTTAACAGCATTGCAAAATTAGAAATTCTTCCATTTCTTCTTCTACATTCTCTAAAGTCTAAACGACCAAACAATGCATAACAATTCATTACTTCAAAAATCAGGTTAAAAAAAAAAAACTACAAAACTTTGACCATCCATTAAAACCATACCTGAATAAAGGCTTTGTAGTTCGTACTTTCTTTGAAGGCTTTAATTTCTTTTCCAAAGGTTGTTTCTCCACAGCATGGAGAATTCACATTCATGAGATTGCCTTGGTTTTAGCTTCCATTACCTTTTAGGCTAAAGTATCAACACTGTTTCTGGGATCAACATTAATTTCTAGTAGAGATTTTAGAACAACCGAGAGAAACAAAACAAAATCTGGTAGCAGTTTCATAAATTTATTAGCATTCCTTCTTAACGTGGAAACTGAATTTGTTGCAATAAAAACATGAAACCTTATAACTTGTAGAAATGGACTATGCCAACTTGGGATTAATTTCTAAATTTTTTTTATTTATCAATTCACCTAATTATGGTGGCATGTCAGGAGGAAACTTTCATGGATAATGTCAAAATGAGCTAGCGACAGACAATGGCAGACCCAAGGCTTTGGTTTTGGAGGGGCAAAATTAAGAGTCAAGATTTGAAGCATAATTAATAAAAAAAAAAATTGATATTAATAAAAATAACTAAACAATTAGACAATAAAGAAACAAAAATATTCAATTCATTGATTTGATTATTCAAAATAATGTAAAAGATAAATCAATGTATAAAATTTTAAAACATAAGAATAATGGGAAAGTTGTATACATCTTCACTGTCATGATTACTTTTAAAAATTCATTTAGAATTCAATTTTCTTTTTCTATTGTTCTAATTATTAAAAAATTAAGTTTGTAGCAAAATTTCACAGGTTGAAACTACGAAAAGGTCAAAAGATTGACGGGAAAAAAAATATAACGGAGGGATAGAGGCATTACGTACGGATTTAAGTTATTTAACGCAATGAGAAAATAAGACATTATTAGAATTTTTTTTTTCTTTTTTTTAGGTTAGAAAAACGGGGCTGAAGACTTTGAAGTGCCATGAGACCAACATTTGTGCGTGACAGCAAAAGTAAAACTTTTTTTTTAATAATTTTTTTGAGAAAAAGGTAAGACATTTTTATTAAATAAAATCAATTTAAAATACGTCTTTCAAATCAGAAAGTAGTTCTTCTACCCAAACATCACAACCTCATATGAAACTATTCTTTTAGCGAGGACATGAGCTAATTTCTTCAACCATAGCACGGATAAACTCAGTTCCACTGCTCTTCGAGCTGTCGTTGCTTCAGCCATTTTTCTCTTTGCCAAATAGTTTGCGCCAGTTTCTTAAAAAAAAAAAAAAAAAAGTTTGTACCACTAAAGTACTGTTTGTTTTTGGTAGCAGTTGATGGATAAAAATTTAAAATTGTATATTTACAATGTAAATTTATATTATTAACATAAAAATTGAAAATATTATATACATTTAAAAAAAAGTGTATAATATAAATATTTTATACTTTTTATGTGTCTATCATATAAATTTACGTTGCAGGTATAACATCTGTAAATTAATATTTTCTTTTGTTTTGTTTATGTTGTCTTCTATCTTTAGAGCATTTACATCAAAATATTTAAAAAATTTAGGTTTTAACAACTCAAAAAGTCAAATTATTTATTTTAACAACTCATTTTATAATACACTTAATATTAAAGGTTCTATTTTAATATATAATATACTAAAATAATATATCTTACGCCATAAAAAAAAAACTAAAAAGAGAAGAGAGAGCATGCACATTGCCACAATAATTTTTTATTTATTTATAAGTTTCAACTACAGTAATCTGCTATGCTGAGAGTTATATATATATATTTTTAAATATAATAGCTTTGATGTAGAGCCTATTTTAGTATTTTGAATTATAAAATGGAATTTTAGCTATTTTAACATCTTTAAATTGAATGCTTTTAATATAGCCAAAGAAACAAAAGAGTACAATGTAAACAGAAATAACAATGTTATGAATTCCATGCCGTTTCGGCTGAAACGGGCGGAAAATCTCGTATCGGTCTACAAACCGGAATGAGATACTCTCTTGTATCACCTCGGAGAAAATTTCAGCCTATTTGGGTGTTTCGGCCGATTTCGGTAAAATCCGCCGAAATCAAAGATTCGGCCGGCACGCATTTTGGGCTTTCCCTCTTAAAATGAAAAATCACTGCCACTGGATCTTCTATAGAGGAGATGCAAAAGAAAGGGCAAAAAAAGAAAAAAAGAACAAAAAAAAGAAGGTGATGAAGGCATGAAGCACAGCCGGTGTGAGAGAGAAAATACAGAAGAAGAAGGAAAAGAGGAGAAAAGAGACTGAAGAGAGGACCTGAGCCACTGAAGATTGATGAGACGTTGGAACTTTGGAAATGAGAATAAAAAGAAGAAGAAGAAGAAGAAGAAAAAGTGGTCGGGTGAGATGAAAGCACATAGTGTGGGCCATGCGATGTGAGTGGGTTGGAAATGAGAAAGGTTTAGTGAAAGGAAACTTCTTGGAAGTTCTTCCTATATAATTGCCCAACTTTGTTTCTTTTAGGCGAAAAGCACATTTTCGTCCCTACATTTTCACACGATTTCCATTTTGGTCCCTAAATTTTTTTTTTACCGCTTTTAGTCCCTATCCTGGAAAACGCCTATTGTTTTTGTCCCTGCCGTTACATCAGAGACGGAAAATGCTGACGTGGCAAACGGATGGCACTGTTGGCTGACGTGGCCATTAAAATAATAATAAAAAATATTATTTGGTATTAAAAAAATTTACCCAAACAATTACCCAAAAAACCCAGATACCCAACAAGCAAAACAACTACAAAAACTAAAAAAAAAAATAAAAAAATAAAAAAATAAAAACATAGAGACAGCCATAATAAAAACCTGAGCTTGGTGGGCTTGGGTTTGCGCTTGTTAACGAGCGGCTTCTTCACATCGTCAGCTGGGTAGAACTTGGGAGCTTTGGCAGCCGGAGCAGGAGCCTTGGGCTGAGCGTCGTGGCGAGGGAAAACGCCGCCGTTTTTGGCCTTGATAGCCCAGAGGCCTCGCTTGTGGTACATCTTGGACCTGGAGTACTTGCCGACCCCGCGAACTAGATCTGGGTTCCGGCTAACCTTTGGGGTCCTCTGCTTTGGTGCCATTGGAATTGAGTTGGGTGGCTGTGGGTTAATGTTTAGGTGGCTGGGTTGGTGTTTGGGTTGGCCGGATCTGTGTTTGGGTGGTCGGAAATGGTGGTTTGGTGGCTGTGGGTTGGTGTTTAGGTGGCTGGGTTGGTGTTTGGGTTGGCCGGATCTGTGTTTGGATGGCCGGAAATGGTGGTTTGGTGTTTGGGTGGCTGTGGGTTGGTGTTTAGGGGGCTAGGTTGCTGTGGGTTGGTGTTTAGGTGGCTGGGTTGGTGTTTGGGTTGGCCGGATCTGTGTTTGGATGGCCGGAAATGGTGGTTTGGTGTTTGGGTGGCTGTGGGTTGGTGTTTAGGGGGCTAGGTTGCTGTGGGTTGGTGTTTAGGTGGCTGGGTTGGTGTTTGGCCGGAAATGGTGGTTTGGTGTTGGTGTTCTTAGTGTTCTTCTTCAAGATGCTTTTTGATCTTAATTCATATAAATTTTTATTTTTATTTTTGTTTTGATTTTTTTTTACTTAGTTAAAATTAATAAATTAATTTTTAAATTTTTTTAATACCAAATAATATTTTTTATTATTATTTTAATGGCCACGTCAGCCAACAGTGCCATCCGTTTGCCACGTCAGCATTTTCCGTCTCTGATGTAACGGCAGGGACAAAAACAATAGGCGTTTTCCAGGATAGGGACTAAAAGCGGTAAAAAAAAAATTTAGGGACCAAAATGGAAATCGTGTGAAAATGTAGGGACGAAAATGTGCTTTTCGCCTTTCTTTTATTTACAAAAAAAAAACCATTACAATTTTATTTTTAAATAACAATTAATATCATCTATTTACTTTTTTTTTTTATAGGGAAAATCATTTGCATGCTTTATTTGAGATTTTTATTTATTTATTAAAAGGTATATAATACAAGATAATATATATAAAATAGACAACACAAAATACCTTGAAATACTACGTCGAAATAAGTTAATATCGAAATAATTTATTCCAACGGACAAATCAAAATGTATTCGAAACAGTATTTATGACAATGAATAAGATAACTAGTCTTTTTTTTTAGACTAAAAATGCCATTTATTATATTTACTTACCAACTTTACTATTTCATTCTATTCATGACAGGTCGCTTTTCGTCTCTTTTATTATATTTACTTACCAACTTCTATGTTCCATGTCTTTTGTCCTATGCTTAGAGTATTCATATCAGCTCTTGTAAATTTTATGTCTATTTTACATGAAAAAACTTACTTTTTCTATTTTACACGTCCACTTTTACAATACACCCACATCAGTTTATCTATTTTCCACATTTATTCAATAAAATATTCATTATTTTACAATTTTTTATTATTACTCCCTTACTGCCCCTCTCTCTCACAGACCCACAGCCACCATCATCACCGCCCAGCCACCATCACCACCATCATCAGAAACCAAAAGCCACTACCCACACAGATCAACCAAAATCAAAGAAAAATCAACATCAGATCAACCCCGATCTCTACCCAAAATCAAAGAAAAATCAACATCAGATCAACAGCCACCATCACCACCATCATCACCGCCCAACCACCATCACCACCATCATCAGAAACCAAAAGCCATTAACCCACACAGATCAACCAAAATAAAAGAAAAAGCAACACCAAATCAACCCCGATCTCCACCTAAAATCAAAGAAAAAATCATCGATCGATCATCGCCGCCATCGATCATCGATCATCAATCATCGCCGCCACGTTGTGACCCACAGCGCCGATCTCGCCACGTTGTGAACTCCGGTGGCATGCTTTGAACGAGAGAGAGAGATGTGAGACAGGTAAAGAGAACTGAGGCTGAAAGGATTGTGGAGAGAGAGAGGGCAGCGTCTGAGATAGAGAGGGAGCTGAGTGTCAGTTAGAGAGGAGAGAGAAAAAACTATTAAAAAAATAAATACATGAGCTACAGTACCTGTGTAAATTTACACGAGTACTGTAGCTTGTTTATAATTTTACACAAGTTTAAATGATTTTAAAAGAACTGATGTAAAGAGTTTTTTGGTTCAAAATGTGTAAAAGTGGTCAAAATGTGTATTTTACACATTTATAAAAGAGTTGATGTGAATGCTCTTAAATAGTCAAACCAAGATCACGGATAGTAAACGTTTCGTAATAGTTTAATATTGGGTGTATTAGTCATATACTAAGCGTACCGGTCAATTTTAGGTGTCTCGGCCAGTACCCAAAAAAAAAAATCTTTATTTTTTATTTATTTTAGTTTTGTAATTTTTGAATTTTTGTAAGGACAAAATAGTAACTTACTTGCATTAACTTGTTAGTATTATTTGTTTTCTTAATATGTAATGAACGATTAAACTTTCTGTTTTTTATATTATGTTTTTTTTTTTTGGCGTAAATACACTTTTGGCCCCTACATTTTGGGCCATTTCTTGATTTGGTCCCTAAACTGATTTTGCTTCTAGGTCAGTCCCTGAAATAAAAAAATCGATTCTATTTTGGTCCCTGTCGTCAACCCACCAACAGAAAAATCTGATGTGGCAGATGGAAAACACTGTTTGCTGAGGTGGCTAATAAAATAATAATAAAAAAATGCCAACTCATAAAATTTAAACAAAAAAAAATAATCTAATTTAAAGTAAAATCATTTCTTAAAAAAACGAAACTGGAGAACACAAACCCAGTGAAGAAAAAAAACCCAGCAACCTAGCAAAAAACGAAACTGTAGTGCCTCAGTGTAGAAAAAAAACGAAACTAATGTTAAATTCTCTCATCACAAGAACACAAACCTAGCAACCAAGAACTCAACCATCACAAGAACACAAACCGAGCTACCAAGAACTCAAACCCATATCAGAAGAACACAAATGAAAAGAAGAAAAAATTAAATTAAATACTAACTATAAATATTCTTCATGTTCTTCCCAAGTACAAGAAGCAACCAAACCAATCTCTAGCAAACCCCAAATCCAAATCTAGCAACCAAATCCAATCTCCATCAAATCCAGAAAAACAAAAAATAAATCCAAGAAACCAAACCATAAATAAACCCGAGAAACAAACCCATAAACACAGTAACCAACCCAATCTCCAGTAACCCATAAACCCAGAAATTTTCTTGGGAAACAAACACACAAAAAACCCATAAAATCAAACAACCCAATCGCGATTTCTTTGCTCTCACTCACCAAATCACCAACTCACAAAAAATCCATAAAATTGCTTTTACCCAACAAAAAAGGAAAGGAAAATCGGATCACATGTGAAGCCGTAGGCGGAGGAGATAAGGCTTGGGGTGGCTCGTCCATGGCAGATCGAGAATAGGTGTGCTGCTATCTCCACCAACGAGCCTCCCACGTGAAAACCCTCAAGGGAAAGAAAGAGTTGTGAACTCCGGCCATGGCAGATCGTCCATGGCAGATCGTTTTCTCCACATCAAGCTTGTGAGCTCCGGCCATGGAGTTACAATGGAGAGTGATTCCGTCCATGGCCAGTGAAGGGAGAGAACATTTGAGATTAGAAAAAGAAATAGACTAAAGAAATATTTGTGATAAGGTTAAAGAAATAAGAAGAGAAAGAAAAAGAATTTTAAAAAGAGAGAATTTAACTTAGATTAATTTTATTTTTGTTTCGTTTATTTTTTAAGAAATGATTTTACTTTAAATTAGATTTTTTTTTTGTTTAAATTTTATGAGTTGGCATTTTTTATTAATTTAAATGTGATGTGGCAATTAAATATATATATATATATATTTTTTTCAAAGGAAGAATCAATTAAACAATGTCCAGTTTACGGATGCCATTAGGGCAATTGTTAATAAAATATTTTAAGAAAATTTTAATATCACTTTTATGAGAAATATAAAAATTCCTAAAAGGATTAATTGCTTTTTTCTTTTGCATAAAAAAATTTCTAAGAATATATCTTAAACCAACTCTCTTAGTTAACTTTTCCCATTAAAGAAAAGAAAATAATTAAACCACAATTTTTATCATATTATAGAACTAAGAATTTGAATTTAACCACGATTTTCATCGTATTATAGTACTAAAATAAATTTGAATATATGCATTTTTAAGGGAAAAATTACATTTTATCACCTTAAACTATACCTATATTACATTTTGTACCATAAACTATTCAAATGTATGTTTTGCACTTCAAACTATGACCATTGTCATACTTTGCATCCCAATATTAAATTTGTTATTAACTTGAACGAAAATTCAAAATTTAAGATGCAAAGTATAATTAGGAGTATAATTTAAGATGATAAAGTGTAATTTTTTATTTTTAAAAATTGAACGACGATTTAATAAAATGATCCTAAACAATATTACATATATTTCTACACACTTTTTTACTCATACATATTTTTTTTTTTTAAAAAAACTAAAAACTATGATTTAAACATGTCACCCTATTCACTATAATAAGTCTTCTGAAAGGGCTTTTTTAGTTTTTTAATATCAAAGTAGGTACTCTAATTTCTGCAACGGCAATGAAAGAGGGGGCCTACGTCCATTTTATTAATTTCCTTCAACTTGCAAAATACTTTCTAAATAATTAATATGGGTCAGTTGGTGCTTTAAAATTTCTACATTGACGTGATCATTCAATAATTTACATTCATATTTTGATTAGGACTTTTTATTTTTTATTATTAGAATAGATGCGTAAAGATTTAGTAGCTGGATAGAGTTTTACTTTCAACATTTTCCTGGATTAGTATATTTACTTACATGTAATTTTCTATTTGGATTCTTGCGTTTTAGGGATCTTTTTGGAATAATTCATATAATTTTACTTATAAAAAAAAAAATCATATAATTTTAAATGTTTTTTGCGGTACTATACTCTACCTAGTCATGCGTAGACGGGAAGTGATTGACTGTGTTAGTGTTTTGTTTGACGTTATCAAGATTGAAGAAGTGGATAATTTTTATATGTATATAAAATTGCAAAGAGGGCTGAAACCAGCCGGCTACAAAGTACAAACAAAAAAGAAGAGCTGGGCCTGATCTATCTCTTTCCAAAGCTTGAACGACAATAGCTATAGGACAAGAGAGGGGAACATATCCAGATGGGTTGATGAACTGCCCTCTCTTCTAATAAAACAGAAAGATACATCCCCAAAAACACATTTACACTCATAGCAATAGGCTAGTGACGGGGACTCCCAAGTTTCTTATCCTGGAATTATTGGATTGGTGGTTGGATTGATAATGAAGGCGCGTTAATCTTGCCTTTCACTCCTTGTGTTTCTTATTGTTTGACATATAATAAGAAACACAAGTAGGAGGCAAGATTAATGTGTGATGTAGGACAAAATCAATCATTTAATTTTTTTTTTAATTTATTAATTTAGGGATTTTTATGTAATTTTATTTTATTTTATATTTAGGGTTATTATTTCCTTGTTTTTAAATGTTTTTACTGTTGTTTAGTCAAATTAGAATTTTAAAAGTTTTCCTAACTGCCTTAGGTTTTCTAGCCCGTAGCATCCAATGACAATAAAAATTATTATTAATAATAATTCATACTTTGTCTCTATTTATTACCAGAAACTAACAGTTTAGTTTATGGTCTATCATAAAGAGTATTGTGCATTTGTGCTTTCTTTTGGCTTTTGCGAAATCAAGATGCCTTCCACAAGTGGGAAGGGGATTATGGCTTCTTAAATTCTTGAAAATCAAATAGTGGGTCCTTTGTTGTAGCTGTGTTTGTGGTTGATAAATGAAATCTTGTGGATCTTCCACAAGTGGGAAGGGGATTAAGAAGAAGCAACCATACAACATGTTTGAATTGATCTCATTAAATTTACTCATAAGATTGATTCACAAATGGGAAAAGAACCATTTAGTAAAAAATATTAAATAAATATATGAAAAAAGAACCATCAATTTGTGCCAGCTTGAATTAAGCAAAGATAGTGTCATTTCATTTACTACGGTATCAATTGCTCTATTAAAGGAACTACGATGTTTTCATAAATGAATTTTTGTAAACATGGTCATTTCATGTTATAGCAAGTAAAAGTTCTTGTTGGAAGGAGTAAGGGAAAGGGCCATGATTCAAGTCTCTAAAAAAAAAATTTACATATATATACATTTAGATTAGACTAAAGTAAAATTTCTATTTCAGATAAAAAAATATTGTAATCTCACATATAAACCTTAAATGATACTTTCTCAAAAAAAAAAAAAAAAACATTAAATGATACGTGTGCCTATCACGTGCCCTTTTTAATTAACAATCAGTCAAACATTTTTCCAATTAATTTAACAGCATTGCAAAATTAGAAATTCTTCCATTTCTTCTTCTACATTCTCTAAAGTCTAAACGACCAAACAATGCATAACAATTCATTACTTCAAAAATCAGGTTAAAAAAAAAAAAACTACAAAACTTTGACCATACATTAAAACCATACCTGAATAAAGGCTTCGTAGTTCGTACTTTCTTTGAAGGCTTTAATTTCTTTTCCAAAGGTTGTTTCTCCACAGCATGGAGAATTCACATTCATGAGATTGCCTTGGTTTTAGCTTCCATTACCTTTTAGGCTAAAGTATCAACACTGTTTCTGGGATCAACATTAATTTCTAGTAGAGATTTTAGAACAACCGAGAGAAACAAAACAAAATGTGGTAGCAGTTTCATAAATTTATTAGCATTCCTTCTTAACGTGGAAACTGAATTTGTTGCAATAAAAACATGAAACCTTATAACTTGTAGAAATGGACTATGCCAACTTGGGATTAATTTCTAAATTTTTTTTATTTATCAATTCACCTAATTATGGTGGCATGTCAGGAAGAAACTTTCATGGATAATGTCAAAATGAGCTAGCGACAGACAATGGCAGACCCAAGGCTTTGGTTTTGGAGGGGCAAAATTAAGAGTCAAGATTTGAAGCATAATTAATAAAAAAAAAAATTGATATTAATAAAAATAACTAAACAATTAGACAATAAAGAAACAAAAATACTCAGTTCATTGATTTGATTATTCAAAATAATGTAAAAGATAAATCAATGTATAAAATTTTAAAACATAAGAATAATGGGAAAGTTGTATACATCTTCACTGTCATGATTACTTTTAAAAATTCATTTAGAATTCAATTTTCTTTTTCTATTGTTCTAATTATTAAAAAATTAAGTTTGTAGCAAAATTTCACAGGTTGAAACTACGAAAAGGTCAAAAGATTGAAGGGAAAAAAATATAATGGAGGGATAGAGGCATTACGTACGGATTTAACGCAATGAGAAAATAAGACATTATTAGATTTTTTTTCTTTCTTTTTTTTAGGGTAGAAAAACGGGGTTGAAGACTTTGAAGTGCCATGAGACCAACATTTGTGCGTGACAGCAAAAGGAAAACTTTTTTTTTTTTAATAATTTTTATGAGAAAAAGGTAAGACATTTTTATTAAATAAAATCAATTTAAAATATGTCTTCCAAATCAGAAAGGAGTTCTTTTACCCAAACATCACAATCTCATATGAAACTACTCTTTTAGCGAGGGCGTGAGTTAACTTCTTCAACCACAGCACGGATAAACTCAGTTCCACTGCTCTTCGAGCTGTCGTTGCTTCAGCCATTTTTCTCTTTGCCAAATAGTTTGCGCCAGTTTCTTAAAAAAAAAAAAAAAGTTTGTACCACTAAAATACTGTTTGTTTTTGGTAGCAGTTGATGGATAAAAATTTAAAATTGTATATTTACAATGTAAATTTATATTATTAACATAAAAATTGAAAATATTATATACATTTATAAAAAAAGTGTATAATATAAATATTTTATACTTTTTATATGTCTATCATACAAATTTACGTTGCAGGTATAACATCTATAAATTAATATTTTCTTTTGTTTTGCTTATGTTGTCTTGTATCTTTAGAGCATTTACATCAAAATATTTAAAAAATTTAACCTTTAACAATTCAAAAAGTCAAATTATTTATTTTAACAACACATTTTATAATACACTTAATATTAAAAGTTCTATTTTAATATATAACATATTAAAATAATATATCTTACGCCATAAAAAAAAACTAAAAAGAGAAGAGAGAGCATGCACATTGCCACAATAATTTTTTATTTATTTATAAGTTTCAACTACAGTAATCTGCTATGCTGAGAGTTATATATGTATTTTTAAATATAATAGCTTTGATGTAGAGAATATTTTAGTATTTTGAATTATAAAATGGAATTTTAGCTATTTTAACATCTTTAAATTGAATGCTTTTAATACAGCCAAAGAAACAAAAGAGTACAATGTAAACAGAAATAACAATTATGAATTCCATGCCGTTTCGGCCGGAACGGGCGGAAAATCTCGTACCGGTCTGCAAACCGGAATGAGATACTCTCTTGTATCACCTCGGAGAAAATTTCAGCCTATTCGTTTCGGTCGATTTCGGTAAAATCCGTCGAAATCAAAGATTCGGCCGGCACGCATTTTGGGCTTTCCCTCTTAAAAAGAAAAATCACTGCCACTGGATCTTATATAAGAGGAGATGAAAAAGAAAGGGAAAAAAAAAAAAAAAAGGTGATGAAGGCATGAAGCACAGCCGGTGTGAGAGAGAAAATACAGAAGAAGAGGAAAAAGAGGAGAAAAGAGACTGAAGAGAGCAGCTGAGCCACTGAAGATTGATGAGACGTTGGAACTTTGGAAATGAGAAGAAGAAGAAGAAGAAAGAGTGGTCGGGTGAGATGAGAAGTACATAGTGTGGGCCATGCGATGTGAGTGGGTTGGAAATGGGAAAGGTTTAGTGAAAGGATACTTCTTGAAAATTCTTTCTATATAATTACCCTTCTTTTATTTACAAAAAAAAAAAAACCATTACAATTTTATTTTTAAATAACAATTAATATCATCTATTTACTTTTTTTTTTTATTGGCAAAATCATTTGCATGCTTTATTTGAGATTTTTTTATTTATTAAAAAGTATATATATACACGGTAATATATATAAAATAGACAACTCAAAATGGTACATCAAAATAAGCTAATATCGAAATAATTTATTCCAACAGACAAATCAAAATGTGTCCGAAACAGTATTTATGACAATGAATAAGATAACTAGTCTTTTTTTTTTAGACTGAAAATGCCATTTATTATATTTACTTACCAACTTTACTATTTCATTCTATTCATGACAGGCTGCTTTTCGTCTCTTTTATTATATTTACTTACCAACTTCTCTGTTTCATGTCTATTCATGCCAAGCTGCTTTTCATATCTTTTGTCCTATGCGTAGACAGTCAAAACAAGATCACGGAGAGTAAACGTTTCCTACTGGATTAAATATCGGGTGCATTAATCATATTTTAAGCGTACTAGTCGATTTTAGGTGTCTCAGTCGGTACCAAAAAAAAAGCTTTATTTTTTTATTTTAGTTTTGTAATTTTTGCATTTTTGTAAGGGCAAAATAGTAATTTACTGCATTAACTTATTAGTATTATTTGTTTTCCTAGTATGTAATGAACAATTAAATTTTCTGTTTTTTATATTATGTTTTTTTTTCTTTTCGTTAATGCTAAGGTCTAAAACTATAAATAATTTATTCTGAATTGAACTAATGTTTTATGGTAAACTTTTTTATTTATTATACTGTATATGTATAATAGCGGTAAACTCAAAACAGTAAACTAGTATTAACCGGTGCTGAAATATATCGTTTCATTGGTCAAACTGGTACAGCCTCTGGTATGAGATTGACTCCCTTGATTAGAACACAAAATGGTAAATTTTCGGCCCATGAACTCCTATTATTAGGCGACTACTTAATATTGGCCTGGATAAATTTGAATTGTAATATCTTTTTAGAAATTTAGATCCTAGTAGGAGAAAGTTTTAAATAAAAACGGTTATTAATATGATTAAAAAAAAAACCACTATGAGGAAATATAATTCTTGAGAATCTATCAAAGTTCGAAATTGCAATTAATGGTAACAACATTTAGGATATCATCGATCATATAAATCCCAAAAGGCGAAGATCTATACTGTTTTGTACACGAAGCTTTGGCTTCAGAAACAGAGACCAAGAGAGAAAAAGAATAATAGTGAAGTTATGAAAAATAAAAGAGAAATATATGAGGCACATGAGTGAGCTTATAAACCAAAATTCATATATATCAAATGAGTATTTGCTAATGAATAGCCCTAGAGTTTCCAGGGGAAATAGAGTTTTAACTGTAGAGTTCTTGTGAATAGAGTTTTAACTAAAACAAAACAAAACAAGGAAAATAAACGCTAACTAGTTGTTTCTAAAACAGATGCTTTAGAGCCACCAAGAAACAAAATAAAACAAATCAAAACAAATACATACTGGTTGTTTAATAAATTTGTAGTAAATAAATTAATGAGACTATAATAAGGAAGAAATTTGAGGAAAAAAAAAACTTAATGAGTATTTGAACTCACACTCACTGTCCATTATTCATAAGCTTAGATATAGAGTTTGTTACAATAAGAGTTGCCAAATATTGAGAAAGCAACCATAGCTAATTATACAAAGGCAGATAAAGGCAAAAGAAAAATAACAAGAATACATGCAATCCTCAACCAAATTGTAGCACCACAGTTGCCAACGAGGGTTGATGTAAAGAATAGTAATAACTCCCAGGAAGAATATGATGTAAGTTACCAAAAAGCTAGTAAAGAAGGCCGCTTGATCTACTTTATGCCATTTCTCATCACTTACATATGAGGATTGTGTTGGTGTTGGGGGTGAATCTTTTGTACTGATGCAACTTTTTTCCAGTGGCAGTCCACAAAGAAATGGATTTCCTTCATAATCGCTCGCACTAATGGCATGTTTGGATGTTTAAAAAAGGAGGAGGAGTAGAGTAGAGGGAGGGAGAGTAATGCAATTACCTTGTTTGGAAGTTTTTTAAAGAATGAGGGGGAGGGGTTTGGAGGAGTTTGGAGGGGTTTGGACTCCCTCTAGCCCCTCAATTTTAATTCCCCCAAATTGAAGAGATTTGGAGGGGGAGTAGAGTATATAAACTATTGATCAAGTAAATTACCTAATTTACCCTTATTATATTAACAAAATTACATAAGGGGAAGGGCTAATTACTCCCTTTCCCCTTACTAATTTTAAAAACATCCAAATAAGGTGGAGGTGAATCATTCTCCTCTACTCTCCTCCCCACTACTCCCTTCTACTCTCCTCCCTCTCTAAACTTCCAAACAAGCCATAAATGTCCCAAATTGTGCTTTCATATTTGGGGTCCTACCTGATAAGTTGTTACAAGCAACACTGAACACTGCTAGAAAGGTAAGCTCAATCAATTGTGAAGGGATTTTGCCACTCAAACTATTGTGAGAAAAATCCAAGCTCTCTAATTCAGTCAAGTTATTTTGACAATGACTTCGGAATGGAACCTGTCAACTGATTGTGAGACAAGTTTAGTGCATGAATTTCTTGTAGTTGTCCAAGTTCAAGTGGGATTGCACCTGTTAGGTTGTTACAAGATAAATCCAAACCCGACATGTAATTAAGAATGTTACCCGTGTAAGAGCTATTCCTATATTTTGTAACAATGTTAACTTCATCTTGCTCGACATATTCTTCCGATTGTCCATTATCACTGCCACCAGTTTGTGTTGAAAAAGCTAAATCAAAAGGAGTGAAAGCAGTGGCTAAATATTGAAAGCGACGAGGTATTATCCCAGAAAAGAAGTTTCTAGACAGATCGATTATGCTTATTTATGTAAGTTAACACAACTGAGTTGGAAAAGTGCCACTCAGACAATATCCTCTGAGTGACAAAATTCTTAAGCTAGAAGCGGCATTAGCAATTGCACTAGGAATACTGCCTGACAACCTATTGTCACTAACATCCAATGTCAACAAAAGCTCTGAAATATTGAAAAATTCATTTGGTATTGATCCTGAAAAGTTGTTATCTTCCAAATGTAAATGATGTATACTATTGCTTGACCACAAAGGTAAAGATCCCGAGAGAGTTATGATAAAGATCCAAGAAAAAAATCAAATTTTCCACATGGAATTTGACCTTCAAAATAATTATTTGCAAAAACAGAGCGGAAACACTTGTTTGGTTGCATATCCAAGTAGGAATCTCACCGGACATGTTGTTGCTAACATCCAATAAAGCAAGAAACACCCAATTGGGTAATTCATTTGACATTGCTCCGGCAAATTGATTATGATTTATTTTCAAAAGAAATAGCTCAGTTAAGTTAAACAAAGATAACCAATCAGAATGACCACTAAAATTATTATTGGATAATACCAAGGATGATAGTCTCAAGCAACCAGCAAGTAATTCCTTTGGTACTTGTCTAGAGAAGTCGTTTAAGGACACATCGAATGTGCCCAAGAGACTCATATTACCAATTGAGGATGGGAGAGAACCTGTGAAAGAATTATTGGATAACTTTAGATGAAATATGTTTGGTAGGACCTCCTCAATATTTCCTTGAAGCTTTCCAATGAGCCGATTGTTTGACATATCCATCCAATAAGTGTTAAGACCGCGGCAAATGAACATGACCTGAGAAAGAATTATCGTTAAGGGTGACATATTCTAGCCTCATATTGTTTTCAAACAGCCAACTAGGCAACCGTCCTTTCAACATATTGTAAGAGAGATCAAGTACTCTGAAGTTATGTTGGTGCAAGAGAAATGTTGGAATTTTATTGGAGAGCTTGTTCAGATTACAGTTAGATATCACATGGAAATCCAACTGAAACAAAGGTACCCAATCTGAACTTTCCATTTCTATCTTGACATCCTTGTCATTGCATATGCATCGAACAAATTCAAGGCTAGAATGATTAGCTAATAAGCCAAATGAGAAACCCTCAAAAAGATTAAAACTGAGATCAATAAGCTTAAGGGATGTAAGTCTAGCTATCAAAGATGAAATGTTTCCTATGAACTGGTTCTCATGGATATCTAACATTTGAAGAGATGTCTAATTGTATAGGCAAGAAGGAAGGGTTCCTTCAAAATAATTCTTACCAAGATCTAACCCTTCAAGTTTCTTGAGTCCACATAAACCTGCAAAAAAAAAAAAAAAAAAAGTCAGAAAAAAAGTAAATAAAAAATTAAAATTTCAAAAAAAAAAAAAAAAAAAAACTTACATCAAATTTGATTAAATACATACCTTGAGTTGGCAAAGAGCCATTGAGTTGATGATTTCTGGTCAAAAATAAATATTTGAGAGAAAATAATGCTCCTATGGAAGGAGGAACAATTCCAGTGAAGTCATTTTCACTCATATCTAAGAGCTCCAACCTACCCAATCTACAGAAAAAGAAATCCATTTGTGTTGAGAAATTTTTTTGAAGAATTCATGTGCGTTGTCAGATTCAAGTTACATCACATGAAATATAATTTTTTTTTTGAGAATCCTTTAAAATAGAGTTCTTTGTTACGTAGCATTGTCTAACTTTTTATTAAATTAATATTTTAATTTTTTATTTCTGAAATATAGGATCTTAACATGTTTGCCAAATTTATGTCTACAGGATTTTATTTACCATATGATAATTAAACTTATGATCCATGTCTGATTCTTAAAAGTGATTTTTTTTTTTTTTGAAATTTCAACACCAATAATTGATGAGATAATTGTTGATCATTGATTATCTTAATATTTTATAACTGTAGATGGTATATAATATTAAACAAGGTATTCAACCTCTGGATTTTTTAGAAAAGAATCTCATCAAATGCGAAATTATTAAGCAGTGTAATTTGAAAATGTCCATAGATATAGACATGCACCCAAAGCTAATGCAGCCATAAAATTGACAACAACAAAAAAAGGTTAAGAAAATAAAGAAAAATACATTACATTTTGGGAAGGAACCATTGAAATTATTTCCTCTTAAATTGAGGGCCTCCAAGCTTCTTAGATTAGCAAGATCTACAGCAATATGAATGTAACATATTTAGAAGAAACAAAGCATTATCTCAAAAAAAGAAAATTACTAAGTACCAACATTTTCTTTTTTGCTTTAATATAATATAAAACCCAGATCAGCGAGAAGAAAGAAGAAAGAAGAAAGTTGAAAGACAGAGAGGCAAACCCATCATGCCGGCGAGCAAAACACACACACACACACACACACACACAAACCCACCACGACAAACCTCCACAAAAGCAAACCCATCAAGCCGATCCACTGCACCACGGCCCACTACAACCTAGACCCACAACCCAGAGACCCACGCTGATCACAATCTGAAGTCACAAACCCACAACCTAGAGACCCACGCCCACGCCGATCACAATCCGAAATCATAAACCCACAACCAGACCCACGCCAATCACAATTCGAAATCACAAATTTACAACCCATAAAATCAAATCACCCCGCCATCAAGCTCTACCTCCATATCGGTGGCAACACTTTGAAGGCGTTTGGGCTTTGAAGTTCTTGACTGACGAACCTTGGAGGGGAGGAGCTCAAATCGTGAACCCGAGAGAAATAGAGAAGCTACGAGAAAGAGAGAAGAGGAAAGTGAGAGAGGAGAGAGAAGAAAGAAGGGAAAAATAAAAAAAAAACAAATACATGCATAGTTACCGTTGGAATAAAAAAATAATTTTTGGTTTAAGATTTGTGCTACAGTGAGGTTGTATTAATACAATCTCACTGTAGCAGTATCTCAAAATTTTTGAGATTTGAAATGTTTGATGGAGTTCGTTTTTTGGTGTATTGGTGCTAAAATTTAGCATATGGCACTTTTGGCATCCTTAATGGGAATGCTCTTATGGAGAATATGTATACCTTTGGTAGGAAAAGATCCTTCCAATTCATTGTAAGAAAGATTCAGTGTTTTGAGTGATGTAAGTAACCTCAATGATTGCATGATACTCCAATTGAACATGCTAAAATCAAGATCTAACCTCTCCAGCTTGTTCAATCTCAATAAACTTTTGAAACCTATGACAAGATTGTAAAAAAAGAAAAAAAGAAAAAAAAAGATTTTATAATTTATACACACACATACATGCTATCATATAGAAATACGCATGCTCAAACAAATTCAAAAAAATACATTCAACCAAAAAAATGTATTATTGGATATATTCATAGTTTAATCCAAATAAAGCTACATCCACCCAAAAAAGATATCACAACATTGCCTTGTTAATTAGCAAGGAATAGTGGTATATATCAAAGGAGTCAATATCATATCAGAAGCCGTTTCGGTTTAGTTAATGGAATGAAATATTTCGATACCATTTTATACCGGTGTAATATTTTGAATTTACTGCTATTTTATATAATATATATTATATTAAGAACTATAAAATTTCAAACTCATATTTCACCAATTATGTCAAATCTCAAACTTAAAATATCACTCCCAATAATAATAATATTGATGTTAAACATTTTCTAAGAATATAATAAGTCATTTTTGTACATTTTTTTATTATTGAAAACTAAAAAGTTGCCACTCAAAAAAAAAAAAAGAAAAAAAAAAGAAAAAGAAAGCCAAAAGGTACAATTGATGTGATGCAATTAATTCATCACATAACGTGGGGCTCAAAACTGAAAAAATTAAAAAAGTAAAGGCTGAACCATTCAGCCCCATCTCTTATTAAAAAAATATAAGTTTTTTCAACATTTCCAAGACTAATCACGTGTAAAAGGGCTTAGGAAATTTCAAATAAGGCTGAATTTGTTTTGGCTGAAAATGATTTCAGGAAATCCTTTTACATGAAACCGTGTGTTTGGTTGCGCATGGAAAATAGAATTTTTCGGAAAATCATTTACTTTGACCGTAAAGTAGCCCCTTTGACCTAGAAAATATTTTCAGCCAAAATTTTACCTTCAAATCATTTCCGGAGACGCGCAAAGAGAGAAAGAAAGAGAGAAAGGACTCACAGTCGCACAAACAGAGAGAGAGAAAGAGATAGAGAGAGAGAGAGAGAGAGCGCCGTTGAGTTCGAGATCGTGCCGGTTAGATCGCCGTCCTCGTCCCCTCCACGCGACGGTGAGATCGCGCCATAAATCCACGAACTGATCGACCCATCCCTCTTCCTCACCGACCCACAGACCGAGCTCCGATCCACCCACGGTGAGTTTCCTTCAGTTTGATCCACCCTTCAGTCCGATCCACCCGCCGAGATCGCACCCCTCTAGATCGCACCAGACCGTCATCGTTGTCGCTGTCGCCACCTTCAGACCCACTCGCCCATCTCACCTTCAGACCCACTCTCCCTTTCCCTCTCTCACGATTAGTGCTGATCAAAAGAAAAAGACTGAATTTTTTTGGTTATGTTTTATGGTTGATTTGGTTTATATATTCAGATTTTTTATTATAATATTTGTTGGGTAGTTGAGAAAATGTGAGAAAATGTGTTTTCTAGAGAATTTTCAAAAACACATCCAAACACCTTAAAATATTTTCCAAAATATTTTTTGTGATGGGACCAAACACCTGAATACATTTTCCTTTCCCGAAAATAGCATTTCCTGAAAATATTTATTTTTTAGAAAATATTTTACATAAACCAAACACAGCCTAAGATACAAAACAAAGAAACAGAAACCACATAGCAGTGTTCATTGTTCAGCAAAAAAGAGAAGAAATTAGAGTAGTGGAGACGGACAACAGATGAGCAGAAAAGAAAAAAAAAAGAAAAAAAAAAGAAAAAAAAAGGAAGAAGAAGATCTGATCGGCGATGTCAATGTGGTGGAAACCTGCTGCATTGGGGTTTGTTCAAATCATGCATTTCTTCTATTTTTCCTTTTAGTTTTTGTACCAGCCGATTTCTCTTTTCTGATCGAAACGTTCGGTATACTTCGGTACGGCCAGTATTGTCCAGTATAGGCCGGTATTTTGAGTGATACATTTGAAAGGTGTTTCGGTACTGCTTAATCCACCGGTACGAAGAATTCTGGCCGTACCGGTACAATACGGTATGAACTTCCTTGGTTTATATAATGAGTAAACATTCGGTCAGGCGTTGGCGTAAAACCAGTGTTTTACGCCAGCCAATAGGAGGCTGCCACATCATCAATTAAAATACCATTTCTCTTTCTCTCTTACTGTCTCTCTTGTCTTCTCCGTTTCACAAGTCTCTCTCTTTTCTTTCTTTTTTTCTTTCTTTCTCACTTGTTTTCTTCCTCTCTCCAGCCCTCTCACCCATACCTTTCTTCTCCATCTAAAATCAAATCCAATTAAAAGCTTCAAGGCCATCAGCCCCTTCCCTTCTCCCTCTCAGCAAAGCCAAAGATCTCACTACACAAACCCAAACTCAGATTTACTAAACCCATATTCATTGTTCACCACATCCTAACCGCCTAACACCACAGATCCACTACAGAGCTCGGACCATGGCCACAGATCGACCACAACTCCTCTAATCCGGATTTCCTCGTCTCAAGCCTGACCTATAAGGATCTAGCCTCGTATTGTCACCGCATTGCGTATGAACTCGTTCTAGATGTTGTAATCGGCGAGAGTACATTCCGATTGCTGAGAGGGAGAAGGATGACCTTGAAGCTTTTAATCCCAGTAGCAGTAATAGTATGAAGCACAGCCAGTGGTGGACATCTTTCACTTGCTTGTGAAAACTGACTTATTCTGATTTCCTTCACTTGGATCTTCTCTTTCTCCTCTGGGTATATCTCTACCTCTCCAAGTAACTATTCCCCTTGATACAACACCGCTTTATATATTTCTTTTTTCTTTTTCTTTTTCTTTTTTTTTCTTTTCTTTTTGGGGGCCCAAATCCGAAAATATAAAAAAGAAATTATATATATGTATATAATCAAAATCTCACTCTTTCAAATGGGTTGCTGAGATTGTTGTTGTCATCAATTTCTTTGTAAAACCCATGATGGTGATTTCGTCTCTGAGTCAGAGGGAATGCTTTATATTTGATCCAATTGGCTGGGAATTTTATATAAAACAAAAACCAATACAGTACAATACAATAATCTCTAGCTTTGCTGAGAGGGAGAAGGGAAGGGGTTGATGGCCTTGAAGATTTTAATTGGATTTGATTTTAGATGGAGAAGAAAGGTATGGGTGAGAGGGCTAGAGAGAGGAAGAGAACAAGTGAGAAAGAAAGAAAAAAAGAGAGAGAAGAGAGAGACCTGTGAAACGGAGAAGACAAAGGAGACAGTAAGAGAGAAAGAGAAATGATATTTTAATTGATGACATGGCAACCTCCTATTGGCTGGCGTAAAACACTGGTTTTACGCCAGCACCTAACCGAATGTTTACTTTTGTATAATTAGCTTTAAATATATTTTTATACACTGCGGGCCATTGGCCACTAAACAGTAGCAGAGCCAAAAAAATTTATTTGGGGGGTCACAATTAACCTAATATATATATATTACAAATAATATCCAAGTACTTTATATCTAAACAACACAAAACTCAAGAAGAAGGACATTATCAAGTCCCTTTGATTATCCACCATTGCCACTAAACAAGTCATTACAAATCATAAGAAACAAATTAAATAGGAGGCTAGATTAGCATACCCTCATTCTCAAGCCAACCACTAATCGCATTTCTTGATAAATCAAGACTTCCCAGCTCCTTAAAAGTCTCTAATAGAGAAATGTTTAGAAACAATATTTCATTAATGTAAGAGCATTTGGAGCAGTGTAGGTATATTGCTATATTGCTATAATTTAGCTCCTCAAACATTAAAATGATGCTTCAGCAGTGGAGCTAAATCTAATTTTTTTAACTCCATTGCTACAGTGCACATCTATAGATAGATGTCATTGTTCATGAGAGCTAAAAAAAACAAATATTATTTTATTCTACCGGCCCGATTATTTTATTAAAAACCCACACCGTGCCTTTCTCTCTCTCTCTCAGTCACTCCGGTCACTCCATATTTCAGCTCTCATCTCATCTCTCAAAACTCTCTCAAGCAAACTCTCTCAATGTTGTGCTCCGGCCTCGTGGATCGAAGTGGCTTTTCGTGGATCGTGGTTGTGCTCCTGCCTCGTGGATCGAAGTGGCTTCCCTCACCTCCACTCCGCGCTGGGTCGTGGTTGTGCTCCGGTGTGCGTTGGTATCGGGGTTGAGATCGGTGTGTGGTTTCGACGTTTGGGTAGCTGGATTTGGGTTTGGTGGATTTCGACGTTTGGGTTGCTGGATTTCAGGGGTCACGGGGGTGGTGGTGGGTCGTATCGGTGTGGATTCGATTTGTGATTTGTGGGTCCAATTTGTGATTTGTGGCTGTGGGTTTGTTTTGTGGTGTGGTATGGGTTTGTTTTGTGGTGGCTGTGGGTTTGTTGGTGATGCTGTGTTGGTGGTGGTTGTGCCGCATTTTTTTTTATTTTGTTTGTGATCGGTGATTTTATTTGGTTTGGGTTGAGGAAAAAGATTAGAGATTTGGGTTGGTTTTTTATTTTTTTTTATCATTTTTTTTTTTTATTTTTCTTGCTGTGGACTGGTGGCCGGTGGTGGTGGTGGTGGTTGTGGCTATGGTTGTGGCTGTGGCTGATGGTAGAGGTGGTTGTTGTTGGTACTGTGGATGTGTTTTTGGGTAGTGGGATATATTATTTTATTGTAATAGTTATATTATTTTATTATGATGTTTATATTATTTTATTATGTTGAAAGCCAAAATAGATCCACTGTTGCAGCATGTATGTAGGTAAAATAGATAAAGTAACTTTTGGTGGAGTTAAAAAGCTAAATTTTTAGCTCCACTACTGTGGATGCTCTAATAATCATTGATGAAACTATAATAATTATTATTATCATAATAATCTAGAGCAATAATTAATTCCTTGATATTGAGGAGAGAAAGCTTGGTTACATGACCAGTGTTGGAGTTGGAGGTGACTTGCTTCCACTCACAACTCTCACTCTCATAGTCATCAACTCATGAAGGAAGAAGATGATCTACGTAATTGGTGTTGGACCTGACAATCTCCTTGATTTTTAGCAGCCCCATCCTCTCTTCTTCAAAGCAACCTGTCTCCATGAATTTGAATTAGAACTATTAAACCCCACAATAAGCTCTTCTTCACCAAGGACCGTTGCATTGTGAAAATGAAGTAATGGTAATACTCCAACATTCATTGCTAAACTAGTTGTAAAGTTGTCATTTACAACTATGTATTTTGTTGGCTTTTATTCCGTGCCAAATTTGATTGTAATTGCTTTCAATCATTTATACCCTGTATTTACTGTAGGATTTGATTGTAAGGGTTGTGTAATAGAGAGAGAGTGTGTGAAGACTCAAACATTTGAAAACTGAAGATTTCTCGCGGGTATGTCGTGACTCAGCTTCCCGCGAAGTGACACATGTGCCCTGCACATGCTGGAATGCGAAGAGTCAGGCCAGGTGGAGACAACTGTGTCTCGTGGGTAAGGCCTTCCCGTGAGACACCCGTGAGGCATTCTGTTCTGCCAGCTTGTCCAGTCTGATTCACACTTTCTGTGCCTATACTATTTATACCCACATTACCCACAAATGTTGAGGAATGCTTCAGAGAGAAAACCCTAGCCAAACACATTGAGAATTAGAGATTGTCATCCCCACATTTCTCTATACACTTGCTTGTGGTATTTCCTCAACTCTTACCTCTCCATTTTCCATACCATTGAGAGGTTGATAGCCTAAACACTTACCACACCCTTTGAGAGTGTCAAGTGATGTTTTGGTGCTGCTGGGAAGCACTGGAAGAAGCCAAGGATGGCAGATGCAACATAGAGCTTGTTGCGGGATCCGGAGAGCTAGACAAGATACAATTCCAAGAAGCCTTGTTGGAGTAGGAGCTTGGAGGGCTTAGGTACATCGGGTAGATTAGGCTTGGAGGGTCTCTTGCTAACCCATGTAACCCAACTGATTGTCTAGTGGATCGATTACTGCTTGGAGGGTGGCGAAGAGGTTTTTCGCAGAGTTCTTCGGTTTCCTCTTCGATAACATATCGGTGTGTTATCTTGTGTTTGCATCCTTTTTCCCTACTCTTTTATATTCCATTATACTGCTGTGTTGCTTAGATTATGGATTAGAGTAGCTTATTTGTTTATCCGCTCGCATTTACACTATTCCGCACTTAGTATTAAGTTAGTGTAAAATCTATCGAGCCGTAATTTTTGTTTGGGGGTCTAAACAGCTCTTATGTTTTTAATACATTTTCGAGCTTTCAATTGATATCAGAGTGGGTACACTCGCTATAGTTTAAATACCTGAGTGTGATCCTTGGCTCCTTTTGAGATGGATAGGTCTCAATCTCTCAATGTTCCACCTTTCTTTGATGGTAACAATTATGCTTTCTGGAAAGTCAGAATGAGAGCATTTTTATGCTCTATTGATGATACCGTTTGGGATGCAGTTGAAGTTGGCTGGATTAGGCCAGAGGCTCCTAAATCCACTTGGGATAAGGCAGCTTTTGCGGCAGCCAGTGCTAATAGTAAAGCTTTAAATGCTATTTTCTGTGGTGTGTCTCAAGATGAATTCCACAGGATCTCTCACATGACAGTAGCCAAAGAAGCTTGGGAGATTTTGGAAACTACTTATGAGGGTACAAAGAAAGTTAAGGACACAAAACTTCTGATGCTTACCACCAAATTTGAAGAGCTCAAGATGGGGGATGATGAACCATTTGATTCATTTTATGGGAAGCTCAACGAAATTGTAATTGCTAAACTCAATCTTGGTGAGAAGATTGAAGATACTAAGGTGGTGAGAAAAATACTAAGGTCCTTACCTGAAAGTTTTAGAGCAAAAGTTACAGCCATAGAAGAAAGCAAAGACTTGGATGAGATTAAAATCCAAGAGCTGATAACGTCTCTCCAAACATATGAGCTGGGACTTCCTTCTCATAAGTTGAGTAAATCCCTCGCACTTAAAACCATCGCCGAAAGAATGGATGATTCTTCTGAAGAAGATGGTGTGGAGAAAAAGGTTGTATTTCTTGCGAAAAACTTTCAAAAATTCCTGAGATTGAAGAACAATGGAAGACAATTCAGTAGAGGGAAGTACTCATCCTCAAAAAGTGATAGAAAAGAGCATAAGAAGAAAGAAGAGAAGGAGTCTCATTTGCCCCAAGGCATTGTGTGCTATGAGTGCAATGGCCATGGACATCTAAAGAAGGAGTGTCCCAATTTTCTGAGAGGAAAAGGCAAGGCTTATGCCACAACGCTCAGTGATTCAGACTCTTCTAATTCTGACTCGGAAGAGAGCTGTGGCGGAGAGGGAAACTGCTCCGCCTTTATGGCCATTGAACATGTTGAATCCTCCGAGGACTTGCATAAACTTGTACAAGAACTTGGAGAGCGCAGCGATGAAGAATCCATGGGGATTGTGGAAGAATCAAATCCTGAAGAGGATGAGGATACAACTGGTCTTCAAGAGAATTACACCTTACTCCTTGAGAAGTCAGGAGAGTATGCAAGGGTGGCGAAGGCGGCTGTGAGGAAAATGAAGAAAGCAGAGGAAGATTACCGGAATCTCTTGGTTAGACATAAGGAGGCCAAATGCGAAATAGAAAAGTTGAATGGTGAACTATCTGAAGCATATACGAAAGTGAGATTTCTTGAACAAGAGGTAGTGCAAGCACATGCCAAGATAGAAAGGGTCTCTTCCAAGAAGCTGGAAGATGCCATTTCATCTCAAAAACACTTCTCAGATAAGTCCGATTTGGGTTATACCGGAGGGAATAGTTCATCGGCCAATGTCACCAAAGAAGTGAAATTTGTAAAGGCCAAAGAGACGGTTGTGGAAAAGCCTATTCCTGAGAAAGTTAAGGCTGAGAATAAGAAGAAGGTGGGTGATCAACGGGTGTTTAATAGGTCTCGTAATCAATCAGAAGCCAGATTTGAAGCTAGAGGAAGATCTCTTCCAAGATCACAACGGGTTCCTAGAACGAATCATGTTTGTCACCATTGCAGACTGTAAGGACATACTAGACCCAACTGTTATAAGCTAAGAGCATTGAACAATGCAAGCACTCCTCGATCACGAGGAAGAAGAAATGACAAGAGGTCTTGGGGTGGTGAGCAACCAAGAAGTCAAAATGGTGATCCTGGAATGATGGACGTAATGAAGATGATTGGCGCCTTCACAAATTGCTTGGAAAGCTTCACAAGAAGGTTTGAAAGTCCTAACTCTCGTACTCAATCCGTCAAGGATAACACCCCAAACGCACGTGACGTGTGGGTGACGAAGGGTACTCATGCATAAGCATTACAGTTTTAGCATGTTTCTTTTACTTGTTTTGGTTTGAACTAGTTTTTGTTGATCTTACTTTTCTTGTTCTGTTTTGGGTGTGTTCAAAAATTTCAAAAACCCATAAAAATTTGAAAAATCTCAAAAAGTTTGATCGCTTGTTTTGTGTATGTCACATGTGAGTTTGGCCTAGTACATTCGTACTAATGGCGTAGTGCATTTACGATCTTGGCTTGTTATGTATGCATTCATTTCTATGTGGAAGAAATCTTGAAAACTATGTGTGACTGTTGTAAATAGATCTTCAAGCTTGTCATGAATGATTGGTCAATAGTCTTGTTGGTCTTGATACTTGCATAGACTTGTGTCTATATCTCTTCCCATTTTATTTTTATGTTTTTGCAAAAAGAGCTCACCAAATGTAAATCTCCAAATGAAAAGAGATATTGAGCTGCAAAAGCCTGTCGCATATACTAGTATTCGACTAGGAAAAAGGGAAAGCGACTCTTTTAATGTAAATTGTATGGTGCTCAAAAAGCCAAAGGCTAATCATCAATGTTGAAATATCAAAAATTTCAAGCACCAATCTCAAAAAGAGATGTATTGTCCAAAAATGGATCAATTGTTATGCTTTATGCAGAAGCCAAATGAAAAGCTTCTAAGATATGTAATTATTCTCTTGTGGGAGGTCTATAATGGAGATAGTCCACCTGATTTCGTATCAGTTGTGTATGACTCGATTGAATTGATCATTGAAGTTTTACTCTGGTCTAAGGACTATTTCACATTTGATACTCACACACAACACACAAGACTTTGATTCAATTAATGCTTATCTCATTTGTGTGATTGTATATTTCCAAATGTGATGTGTATGCCCAAGTACTTGTTGATCAAACCCAAAAATATTTTTGAGTGTTTTATATGTTTTTGAAAGTGATTTTATACTTTAGTGTGTTTAGTTTTTGGTCAAAATGCATTTTTGTGTTTTTCATCAAAATCTGGTTTAGAGGTGTTCTCGCAAAAAGCTCACGACTTAGAGCTTCCCGCGAAATGAGCTTGAGGGAATTAATTTTTTCATAGAAACTCTCGTGACTGTCTCGCGACTGTTTCGCGACCAACAGCTTCTCGCGAAAGGCTGTTTGGCAAAAACTGGATTTTTCCAAAATTCAGACAGAAGGTATCGTGATTGTCTCGCGACTTAAAGCTTCTCGCGAAGATGTTTGTGCTTCAGTGGCCATTCTCGCGACTGGCTTGCTACTATCTCGCTACTCTCTAACCTACGAAAAATGCATGTTTTCAGTTTTTATGTAGCAGATGTGACAGTTTTTCAAAACATACTCATTTCCCTTGCTCAACCTTTCTCGAACCCTTTTCAACCCAAATTCAATTTCTTTCTCATCATTTTCAAGAAAAATCTCTGCAAAATCCTTTCAAGGTATGTGTTTCTAACATTGTTTTCATCTTTTATTTTCGGATTATGCAAAATCTGTGCTTAGGGTTTTGAAAATTGGGGATTTTCGAAATTATGAGTGTTTTTCTATGTTTTGTGAAAAATTTTCAAATCTTTTGATTGGGCTGAGTCCCATTTGGTGTTTGTGCATCTGTGTTGGCCCCTTGTAGCGTTTTAACATGTATTGAGGCAAGATTTCACCATGTTCATGCATTATTCATATTAGATTTACTGTTTTGCATGCTTGGTGTTTGACAAAATGTCCAAGGGACATTTTTGTGTTAAATTGGATCCAAGTGAATTCCAATTTATGGGTTTACACTTGTTTGACCTTGTCTAGCTTGTTTTGGTCAATGTTCATGTGTTTCACACAATTTGCCCATGTTGCACACACCTAGGCACCCCTCATGCATCAGCACATGCACACACATGCACAATTACTTGTTTTCATGCATTGTGTTTATGTTTATTGTTTTCTGTGTTCAAGCAGGTTGTTTTGAGTTGGTTATGCTCTGTCTTAGGTTACTTTACCTTTGTTTTGAACTAGTGTGTATCTAATCATGTTTTTGTGTTTTTGCACATGTTTTCTTTCTGCTCTGTGTAATTTTGCAGATGTCTCCCACCAAGTATGCAGCTAAGAAGAAATCATCCTCAAAGCGTGCACGCACTGATTCTGAGCATTTCAAGTCAACAGAAGCTGATATGAAGTACAATGACTATTATAAGCACAGAACAATCATCATGGAAAGGGTGGTTCAATTGCAATCTCTGGAGGGCACCTTCATACCTGATATTTACAAAGAAAGGACGTGGACCAAGCTGTTGACCCCAAGTGGGGTGGTCTACTCAGAAATAATCAGAGAATTCTTCTCAAACGCTACTGCAGAAGATGATCACATCAACTGCTGGGTGAGAAGGAAAGAGTTTGTCATTACTAAGGATAGCATTCAAGACTTTCTTGAAGTTCGTCCTCCATCTCAGCCCATCACTACCCAATATGAGGAGAAATTGGGTTCTATTACAGAGATGGTGAGGATACTTGATGGGACACTGAATAAAAATGCCATGAGCACAATACCATTTTCACCAGAGATGAGGACTTAAGCCTATGTGATGATTCACAACCTGTACCCAGTGACAAACTTAACTACACTGTCTGCTCCGAGGACCTTCTTCCTATATGATCTCTTCACTCACAAAGAGATTGATATCTGTGGGCACATCTTCCATTTATTGAAGAAGAGCATTTGTAAGCAGAACTCCAGGACTATCATGCCCTTTCCCACTCTCATTATGGGCCTTATTGCAAAGGAGAGGCTCAAACTTCCAAGTGGCCTTACTATGGTTCAGAGGGACTATTCCATTGGTGCTCATACCTTGACTAGGAGCACAGCCCACATCAGAGGCTCCAGGACTGGTGTGCATATCATACCACAACCACGTGTTGAGCAAGATGAGGGTGGAGATATAGAGGAGGAGATTGATAGATTCACTTCTGCTCTAACCTAATCTACTCGATGTACCTAAGCCCTCCAAGCTCCTACTCCAACAAGGCTTCTCGAAACCGTGTCTTGTCTAGCACCCCGGATCCCACAACAAGCTCTATGTTGCATCTGCCATTCCAGGCTTCTTCCAATGCTTCCCAGCAGCACCAAAACATCACTCAACACTCTCAAGGGATGTGGTAAGTGTTTAGGCTATCAACCTCTCAATGGTATGGAAATGGAGAGGAAAGGGTTGAGGAGGTACCACAAGCAAGTGTATAGAGAAAGGTGGGGATGACAATCTCTAATTCCCAATGTGTTTGGCTAGGGTTTTCTCTCTGAAGCATTCCTCAACATTTGTGGGTAACGAGGGTATATATAGGATAGGTGCAAAATGTGTGAGTTAGTCAGTACAGGCTGGCAGAACAGCTTGTCTCGCGGGTGTCTCGCGGGAAGGCCTTACCCGCGAGATACTCGCGAGAAACAGCTGTCTCCACCTAGCCTGACTCTTCGCATTCCAGCACGTGTAGGGCACATGCTTCACTTCGCGGGAAGCTAGGTCGCGACATACCCGCGAGAATCCTTCAGCCTCCAAATGCTTGAGTCTTCACACACTCTCTCTATCACACAACCCTTACAACAAATCCCACAACGAATACAGGGTATAAACGATTGATAATAATTACAATCAAATTTAGCACGGAATAAAAGCCAACAAAATACATAGTTGTAAATAACAATTTTACAATCTCCCCCTTTGGCTATTCCGTGACAAAACTCTAAAACAGATTCTAGACTTAAACGTGAGTTTGGGAACAAAGGCAAAACTCACTCACACTTAATTCTAGATTCTGATAAGCTCTTGAAACATATGAACAAGTAACTCCTGAAACACAACAACAAAATAATATCATTGTATGCAGAAAATTTGAAAAGCATATGGAGCAATAATAGCATGATCAAGCAAAATGAAATAGAAACACTAGATCATGGCAAGATCAAACAAGTAATCACTATACACAAGCAATTACTATGCTCATTCACACAAGGAATGAACATCCGGATATGCAAGATGATAAGCTCATTTGAAGAGTATCATTTGCAAATCCAACACTCAACCAATGCTAAATACACGAAGTATTTGCATCTAGGAACAATCCTACTAGGGCACAAGAGTGTTCAACACTCAACCAATGCATAGAATGTATATGCATCTAGGAACAATCCTACAAGGGCACAAGAGTGATGTACTGAAGTAAAATGTATGACATTAAACTTCAAGAACACAAGTATAAAGGCTGCATAAACAAAGTATTGCATATGCATGGTACAAACCATAAAAGCCTACAAATAAAGCAATGAAACAAACCCTTAAAGCTTACAAAAGCAACATGGGTACATGCAAGATATGCTACAGAGCATAGAGAATATCACAAAAGAAACTTCTGAAATTATACTTAAATAAAAACAGAGTAGTATCAAAGCTTTAAACCAAAAGCAGTAAAACAGTTATAAAAACCGAAAGACACTGAAAAGAAACTGAATTAAACCGTCTGTAAAACCAATAACCAATGTTACTATATTTCTAAGCTATGCTCCCCCTAACGCTGTGCAAGCTCTTCTCTAGCTCCCCCTCAAAAATTTCTCCCCCTTTTTGACCGGAATGGCCAAAGAAGCTAGATCTGATCTGACTCTGAATCTGAGCCATGAGTGGAAGACAAGTCCTGACCCTGCGATGCTAATGCGGTGATCTGTCCTTGAAGGTATGCGAACTAATCTGCTGTGTACTACACACGGGAGTCAAGCACTGTAGACATCTAATCCATCTTAGCAAGCAACTGATCAAGTTTGCTTAAGCCTTGTAGTGGAGCCGAAGATGATGGCTATATAGAAGGCTCTGGAGCCGAGGTGAACCTGTCAATCTCTTCCTCTGTATCTTCACCTTCATCCTGCTGAACGCGGGGCTATGGGATGGTATGCACACCAGTCTTGGAACCCTTGATGTGTGCAGTGCTCCTAGTCAGTGTATGACCACCAATGGGGTAGTCCCTCTGAACAACTGTGAGGCCACTGGGTAGCTTAAGCTTTGCCTTGGCAATCAATCCCATGATCAAGGAGGGGAACGACATCACAGTCCGTGAATTCTGCTTTGTGATGCTCTTCTTCAGGACATGCATGATATGGCCACAAATGTCAATCTCCTTATGAGTAAAGAGATCATACAGGAATCTTGTTCTCGGAGCAGATAGAGTGGTGAGATTGGTGACCGGATACAGATTGTGAATCATCACATAGTTTAGTGTCCTCATTTCTGGAGAGAACTTGATGGTGTTAATGGATGATTTCTTCGGTTCACCACCAAAGAGTGTAATCATCTCAGCAGTAGAACCTAATCTGTCCTCATATGCAACTGTGATTAGCTGAGATGGAGGACGAGTTTCCAAAAAGTCTTGGATGCTCTCTCTTGTAATCACAAACTCCTTGTGTCTTACCCAGCACTCAATACAGTCTCCGTTGACAGTGGCATTAGAGAAGAACTCTCTGATAATCTTTGAATAAACCACTCCAGTCGAGTTTAGCAGCTTGGTCCAAGTTCTATCTTTGAACACTTCAGGGATGAAAGTGTCCTCAAGAGTTTCTGGTTGAACTACTCTCTCCATGATGATCGTCCTGTTCTTATAGCAGTCATTGTACTTCATATCTACTTCCGCGGACTTGAAATGATCAGAATCAGTGCGTGCACGCTTTGAAGTAGGTTTCTTCTTAGCTGCATGCTTGGGAGACATCTGCACAATTTCACAAAACAGAAAAGAAAAACAAATTGCACAAACACAAACCACAAGACAAAACTTGATTAGATTCAAGTTAGTTCCAAATCAAAGTTAAACTAACTGAAAACAGAGCAAGGTTAACACTTAACAACATGCTTAAAGAAACAAACCTGTAAAGCATAAGCACAATGCATAAAACTAAGAGACTGTGCAAGTGTGTGTGTCTGTGTGCATGTGCTGATGAGTGTGTGTAGCAAGAGATGCATGAGGGGTGCCTAAGTGTGCCTAGTAGAGTGTCAAGAGTGTGCAACATGAGCACAATGTATGAAACACACGATCAATGACCAAACCAAGTAAAATAAGGTCAAACACGTGAAAGTTCATAGATTGAAATCACTTGATTCCAATTTGGCACAAAAATGTCACTCGGACATTTTGACAAACACCTAGCATGCACAAATGCAAATATAACATGAATAATGCATGAACATGGGAAAATCTACCCTCAATACATGATAAAATGCCACAAGGGGCCAACACAGATGCAGAAACAACAAATGGGACACAACCCAATCAAAAGATTTGAGAAATAATCACCCAATTTAGAAAACTAACCTAAATTTTCGAAAATCCCCAATTATCAAAACCCTAGCAAAAATTCTGCATAATCTAAGCAAAAACTTAAAAAGAATTGATTATAAAACATACCTTGAAGAAGAAAATGCAAAAAAAAAAAAAAAAAATGCTTGGATTGATGGGGTTTGAATGGAATAGTGATTTGGGTTGAAAAGGTTTGAGAGAGTTTATGCGAGGGAAGTGTTTGTGATTTGAAAAACTGTCACATCAGCAATATAAAACTGAAAACACGCGTTTTTCGCAGGTTAGAGAGTAGCAACACAGTCGCGAGACAACCGCGAAAATGGCCACTGAAGCATAAAATTTTTGCGAGAAGCATTAGGTCGCGAAACAGTCGAGAGACAGCGCGGTAACTTATGTCTGAAATTGGAAAAATCCAATTTTTAGCCAAAACAGCATTTCGCGAGAAGCTTTTGGTCGCGAGACAGTTGCGATACAGTCGCGAAAGTTTCTGTGTGACAGTATGAAAAAATATTTCCCTCAAGCCCTTTTCGCGGGAAGCTCTAAGTCGCGAACTTCTCGCGAAACAACCCCTGAACCAGTTTTTTGAAGAAAAACACAAAAATGCATTTTAACCAAAAACACAAGACAAGAAAGTATAAAATCACTTTCAAAAACAAATAAAACACTCAAAAATCTTTTTGGGTTTGATCAACAAGTTCATGAGCATACACATCACATTTGAACATCTACAATCACACAAATGAGATAGGCATTGATTGAATCAAAGTCTTGTGTGTTGTGTGTGAGTATCAAATGTGAAATAGTCCTTAGACCAGAGCGAAGCTTCAATGATCAATTCAAATGAGTCATACACAACTGATACGAAATCAAGTGGACTATCTCCATTATAGAAATGAGTATATATGACCTCCCGCACATTGAATACATAACTTCAGAAGCTTTTTATTTGGCTTCTGCAAAAAGCATAACAATTGGTCCATTTTATCTTTTGATTGGACAAGAAAAACAACATCTCATTTAGAGATTGGTGCTTGAAATTTATGATATTTCAACATTGATGATTAGCTTTTGGCTTTTTGAGCACCATACAAAAACACATTAAGAAGAGTCGCTTTCCCTTTTTCCTAGTCGAATACTAGTGTGTGCGACAGGCTTTTGCAGCTTAATATCTCTTTTCATTTGGAGATTTACATTTGATGATCTTTTTTTGCAAAAACATAAAAATAAAGTGGGAAGAGATATAGACACAAGTCTATGCAAGTATCAAGACCAACAAGACTATTGACCAATCATTCATGACAAGCTTGAAGATCTATTTACAACAGTCACACATAGTGTTCAAAATTTCCTCCACACAGAAAAGAGTGCATACATAACAAGCCAATATCGTAAATGCACTACGCCATAAGTACGAAGGTACTAGGCCAAACTCACATGTGACATGCACAAAACACGTGATCAAACTTTTGAGATTTTTCAATTTTTATGGGTTTTTGAATTTTTGAACACACCCAAAACAAAACAAGAAAAGAAAGCTCAACAGAAACAGCTGGTACAAACCAACCAGACAAAATAACAAAAAAAAAATGCATGAAAGGATGTAACAACAAATGTCCCTAAACATTGAAAGAATTTATGCATGGACAATTTATAATGCTTATGCATGAGTATCCCTCTTCACCCACACATCACGTGCGTTTGGGGTGATATCCTTGACGGATTGGGTATGAGAATTTGGACTGTCAAACCTTCTGGTGAAACTCTCCAAGCAAGTGGTGAAGGCACCGATCATTTTCATCACGTCCATCATACCGGGATCACGATTTTGACTTCTCGGTTACTCACCACCCCAAGACCTCATTTCATTTCTCCTTCCTCGTGACCGAGGTGCGCTTGCATTATTGTCTGATCTTAGCTTTTGACAGTTGGGTCTGGTATGTCCTTGCAGTCCGCAGTAATGACACACATAATCCGTTCTAGGACCCCGTTGTGATCTTCAGAGAGATCTTCCTCTGGTTTCATGTGTAACCACAGATTGATTTCGGGGCTTATTCACCATTCGTTGCTCAACCACATTCTTCTTCTTTACATCCTCAACTTTCTCAAGAATGGGCTCTTCTACAAACGTCTCGTTTGCCTTCACAAACTTTACTTCTTTGGTGACTTTGGCTGATGAGCAGCTTCCTCCGGTGTATCCCAACCCGGACTTGTCTGAAGAAGGTTTTTAAGATGATATAACATCTTCTAGCTTCTGAGAGGAGACTCTCTCTATCTTAGCATGAGCTTGCACAACCTCTTGCTCAAGAAACCTCACCTTCATATAGGCTTCAGACAGCTTGCCATTTAGTGCCTCAATCTCACACTTGGCCTCTTTATATCTGATCAAGAGACTTCTGTAATCTTCCTCAGCTTTCTTCATTTTTCTTACAGCTGCCTTGGCTACTCTGGAATACTCTCCCGACTTCTCAAGTAGTAAGGAATAATTTTCTTGAAGATTAGCTGTATTCTCTTCTTCTTCAGCATCTAATTCTTCCACAATCTCAATAGACTCTGAATCAGAATGCTCACCAAGCTCCTTCACAAGTGCACCCAAATCATCCGATGACTCCACATAAGCAATGGTCATGAAGGCGGAGTAGTTTCCCTCTCCGTCACAACTCTCTTCCGAGGCAGAATCAGAAGAGTCTGAATCACTGAGCGTCATGGCATAAGCCTTGCCTTTTTCCCCTCAGAAAATTTGGACACTCCTTCTTTAGATGTCCATGGCCATTGCACTCATAGCATACAATGTCTGAAGAAGGTTAAGACTCCCTCCCTTCCTTCCTCGTAAACTCTTTCCTATCACCTTTTGAAGATGAAAATTTTCCTCTGTTGAATGGTTTTTCACTGTTCTTTATCTTCAAAAATTTTCGGAAGTTTTTCGCAAGGTATACTACTTCCTTCTCCACTTCATCTTCTTCGGAAGGATCATCCATTCTTTCGGTGATGGTTTTAAGGGCAAGCGATTTACTCGTCTTGTGGGAAGGCAATCCAAGCTCATACGTTTGGAGTGATCCAATGAGCTCTTGGATCTTAATTTCATTCAAATCCTTGTTTTCCTCTATGGCTGTGACTTTTACCCGAAAGCTCTCCGGTAAAGACCTCAAAATTTTTCTCACCACCTTAGTGTCTTCAATCTTCTCCCCAAGATTAAATTTAGCAATTACAATTTCATTAAGCTTCCCATAGAATGAATCAAATGGTTCATCATCCCCCATCTTGAGCTCTCCAAATTTGGTGGTAAGCATCTGAAGCTTTGTGTCCTTAACTTTCTTTGTACCCTCATATGTTGTCTCCAAAATCTTCCAAGCTTCCTTGGCTACCGTCATATGAGAGATCCTGTGGAATTCATCAGGAGACACACCACAGAAAATAGCATTTAAAGCTCTACTATTAGCATTGGCGGCTACGAGAGTTGCCTTATCCCAAGTGGACTTAGGATCCTGTGGCTTAGTCCACCCTATCTCAAACGCATCCCACACGGTATCATCCATAGAACATAAAAATGCTCTCATTCTGACTTTCCAGAATGCATAATTGTTCCCATAAAAAAATGGTGGAACATTGAGCGATTGAGACCGGTCCATCTCAAATAGGGTCAAGGATCACACTTAGGTATTTAAACCACAGCAAGTGTACCCACTCTGATACCAATTGAAAGCTCGAAAATGTGTTGAAAACACAAGAGCTTTTTAGACCCCCCAATTAAAATTACGGCTCGATAGATTTTACACAACTTTAATACAAAGTGCGGAATATTGTAAAAGCGAGCGGATGAACAAGTAAGCTACTCTAATCCATAAACTAAGCAACACAGCAGTATAATGGAATTAAACAAGCGTAGGGAAGAAGGATGCAAACACAGAAAACACCGAGACGTGTTCTCAAAGAGGAAACCGAAGAACTCGGTGAAAAACCTCTCCACCGCCCTCCAAGCAGAAATTGATCCACTAGACAATCAGTTGGGATACATGGGTTAGCAAGAGACCCTCCAAGTCTAATCTACCCGATGTACCTAAGCCCTCCAAGCTCCTACTCCAACAAGGCTTCTCGGAACCGTGTCTTGTCTAGCACTCCGGATCCCGCAACAAGCTCCATGTTGCATCTGCCATTCCAGGCTTCTTCCAATGCTTCCCAGTAGCACCAAAACGTCACTCAACACTCTCAAGGGATGTGGTAAGTGTTTGGGCTATCAACCTCTCAATGGTATGGAAATGGAGAGGGAAGGGTTGAGGAGATACCACAAGCAAGTGTATAGAGAAAGGTGAGGATGACAATCTCTAATTCCCAATGTGTTTGGCTAGGGTTTTCTCTCTAAAGCATTCCTCAACATTTGTGGGTAATGAGGGTATATATAGGATAGGTGCAAAATGTGTGAGTCAGTCAATACAGGCTGGCAGAACAGCTTGTCTCGCGGGTGTCTCGCGGGAAGGCCTTACCCGCGAGATACTCGCGAGAGACAGCTGTCTCCACTTGGCCTGACTCTTCACATTCCAGCACGTGCAAGACACATGCTTCACTTCGCGGGAAGCTAGGTCGCGACATACCCGCGAGAATCCTTCAGCCTCCAAATGCTTGAGTCTTCACACACTCTCTCTATCACACAACCCTTACAACAAATCCCACAACGAATACAGGGTATAAACGATTGATAATAATTACAATCAAATTTGGTACGGAATAAAAGCCAACAAAATACATAGTTGTAAATAACAACTTTACATAATTGATAGAAAACATGTTTTGGGTGTGTTTAGACTTCAGAGTTTCAAATTTTATGAGAGATTTATATTATTATTATTATTATAATTTCTTATTTTGGTATAATAGCCAAGAGCTTTATAGCTCTACTTACTGATATCTTTTTGTGTTTCCGATAAAAATATTTAGTATTCAAATTTCTCATTACTTGTTGTAACTATCCAATTAGCAAAAACCTATTAAGTATAATATAATTAAGATTAGAAAATTTCTAATAGGTTAATGATTGAAAACATTTAGATAAACAATCATTCTATGCATAAAAAATATAACGAAGTAACCAATCAAACATTAAATTATTTTATAAATTATATATCTTTATCAAATTAAGAATGATTTATTATATTTTATATGTCATGTAGAATGTATCAAAAATATTTGAGATGAGTTATTATAATTTACAAGATATTTAAAAAAAAAAAAAATTGGGAGGGTTTAGGACAAAACCTTTGGTCCCAATGTGGCTCTGTAGTAGTAGATGTGTGTATTAAGGATGTTTTTGTTTGTCACGTCACATCACATCAGTTTAATGAAGACACGTGAGCAATGAAATGTGTGTATTTCTTTTAGGTGGACCTTATGTTACTCGTACATGCATGCACCCATGCGTGTACTAAAGATGCTTTGGTTTGCTTTTTTAAAATTGATGAAAGCTACCTTCACATGATGTTAGGTACGTAAGCAAAAAGAGTAGAGTAGAAGATGCTTTGTGAAGAGGGTAAAAATATGGATGACGGATCCATTTTAATAAAGCTTAACAGCTCTAGATTAGTGAATTGATGGTGGACGGATCCAAAGTGCACAGACACAAGGTGGACAGGTCCAGAAGGCCACGTGGCATCCACCTAATTTAAGTAGTTTCCAAGGAATCTTAAATGGAAGCAACTTGCACCTCATGGTTAATCCTAACTTATAGAGTCTCAATATGAATGGAATTCTAACATAAGGAAGATTTCGGAATATACGCTCACTAATGATGATCTTCCCTATAAGGAAATGCCTTCTTACGCAAGAAACGGAAGTCGGTTCTACACTACTATAAAAACCCCAAGACCCCTACAAACTAAGGTACGCATAATTTACCCCAGCTCTAGCACTCTAGAGTTGTGAAAAAGTTCTCTAACTTAACCTTCGGAGGGTCTTTGGTCGGTACCACACCGGTACTCTCTTAGGGTTTTTCTTTGTTGTTGTTTCGCAAGTCTTGTTTCAAGCACGTGAGCATCGTGTGGCTTATTGACGATTTTTGTCATCATCAGTTGGCACTGTCTGTGGGGACGCATTGTGATTTGTAAGCCATACTATCGCCTCTTGGACAAAAAAGTTGCATGGTGTTCACTCGCTGGATGGCAACCACCAATGATGTTCAAGGAGACGAACCACGCACGACTTCCATCGATAGACAGGTTCAAACTCTCACTACCGTCGTGGAATGCCTCACCAAAAAAAACCACGACTTGGAAGAACAGTTGTGCCAAAAGAATGTAGACCTTAATACTTAGGAGGAAGACCAAGAAGGCACCAGCGCTAAGCAAAGGAACCGTGAGGGGCCGGAAGGAAGCAACACCCCAAGTAGGCCAGAACGACAAGACACAAGCTAGCCCTCCATCACTGATACGGTCCTATCTTACATAGTTGCCAAGATGCAGATGATGAAGGAACAAATGGACCTTATAATGAACGCCCTCAGAGGACAGGTGTCTAGCGACCTCAATGACTTGGTCTATCAAACGGACTCGCCATTCACAGCATCCGTCACTTCATTCCCCTTCCCACCGAAGTTTCGAATGCCGTAGGTAGAGAATTACAACGGATTTAAGGACCCCTTAGATCACCTAGAATCTTTCAAGACCCTGATGCATCTACAAGGAGTACCAGACGAGATCATGTACAGGGCCTTCCCCACCATGCTAAAGGGATCCGCAAGGATCTGGTTCAGTAGGCTGACGCCCAACTCCATTGGCACCTTCAAAGAATTAAGTGCCCAATTCACCTCACACTTCACCGGGGGACACAGATATAAGAAGTCCACCGCATGCCTGATGAACATTAAGCAGCGGGAGGACGAGATGCTGAGGTCCTACATCACCCGCTTTAACAAAGAGGCTCTTTTGATTGACAAAGCTGACGATAAGATACTCATGGTTGCCTTCACAAACGGACTATGAAAGGGTAAGTTCCTATTTTCCTTATACAAGAACGACCCAAAAACTATGTCAGATGTGCTATACAGGGCAACCAAATACATGAATGCAGAAGATGCATTACTGGCCTGGGAAGAGAGGCCTAAGAAGAGGGAAAGATAGGAAGACGTACGACAGGATAAGGGGCCAAAGATGGCTAGGACCGGAGAACGCTAGGAGGACAGGCGCCCGAAGCCCCCCACGGGAAAATTCACAAGTTTCAGTCTGCTGATTGCCCCGATTGACCAAGTCTTAATGCAAATTAAGGACAAAGGAGCCTTGACCTTTCCCGACAAGCTGAAGGGAGATCCTAATAAGAGGTCTAGAGACAAGTACTGCCACTTCCAATGTGATCACGGCCATGACACAACTGAATTCTACGACTTGAAGTAGCAGATTGAAGCCTTTATCCGACAAGGGAAGCTGCAAAGGTTCGTCAGCAAGGAGAGGACGAACCCACCCCAAGTGCAGGCTCCCCGACGGGAGAGTGGGCATCCCAGACTACCCATAGAAGATATAAGAATGATTGTAGGGGGCATGATGGTTACTGGGTCGTTTAGAAAAGCCCGAAAGACTTACCTCAGGATGGTTTAGAACGTCCAGCTGATAGGATCAGTATCGAAGATGGCGCAGATAGACAACCCCGTTATCGAGTTCTCGGAAGAAGATGTCCAACGTCTCTACCCTCCCCATGACGATGCACTGGTCGTCAGCATACGAGTAGAAGATTATAACATGCACTAGGTTTTAGTCGACAATGGCAGCTCGGCTGACATCCTTTACTACCCAGCATTCCAACAGATGAGGATTGATAAAGAGCGACTAGTTCCAACAAATGCTCCACTCGTCGATTTTGGAGGAACAAGGGTGTTCTCTCTCGATGCCGTCACCTTATCCGTAACGGTGGGCGACTACCCCCAACAGATCACTAAGGACGTAAAATTCCTTGTGGTCGACTGCTCCTCTACTTACAATGCCATCCTTGGACGACCTACCCTCAATTTATGGAAGGCTATAACTTCGACCTATCACCTAATGATCAAGTTCCCAATAGACTATGGGGTAGAGGAGCTGCGTGGAAATCAGGTGGCTGCGCGCGAATGCTACATAGCAATGATGGAGATGGACGACCACCTCCAGGCCATGAACATTAAAGAACACCGAACGGTGACGGAGCCCGTGGAAAGGCTCGAAGAGATACTTCTCGACGACTCGAAGAATGATCGAACAACAAGGATTGGTACCTTCGCTGGCCCTACAGTCCGCTAAGCACTAACAGCGTTTCTCAAAGATAACCAGGATGTCTTTGCTTGGAGCCATGAAGACATGCTGGGAATAGACCCTTCGGTCATGGTGCACAGACTAAACTCCTTTACACCTGTCTGTCAGAAGAAGTGGGAATTTGCCCTTGAACGAGATCGAGCTATAGCGGAAGAAGTCCACAAACTGCAAGAGGCGAACTTCATTAGGGAAGTTTACTACCCGGACTAGCTGGTAAACGTGGTAATGGTTAAGAAAGCAAGTGGGAAATGGAGGATGTGTGTAGACTTCACCGACCTAAACAAGGCATGCCCCAAAGATAGTTACCCCCTCTCGCGAGTAGATGTTTTGGTAGACTCTATGGCTTAACATTAGTTACTAAGCTTCATGGACGCTTTTTTGGGCTACAACCAGATCAGGAGAAGACTTTGTTCATTACCAGCTAGGGTCTCTTTTGTTATAAAGTCATGCCATTTGGCCAAAAAAATGCGGGTGCAACGTATCAGAGGCTTATGAACAAGATGTTCACATAGCAGATTGAGAGAAATGTCCAAGTCTACGTTGACGATATGCTGGTGAAAAGCCGAAGGGAGGAAGATCACTTGGACGACCTCTGAGAAACATTTGATACCCTTCGTGCCTATAAAATGAAGCTCAATCCAGACAAGTGTGCCTTCGAGGTAATGACGGGAAAGTTCCTGGGATTCATGGTGTTTTAGAGGGGCATCAAGGCTAATCCAGAAAAAATTCAGGCCATAATAGAGATGGAACCCCCGAAGAATGTGAGAGAAGTACAAAACCTAAATGGCAAGATAGCAGTACTGAATAGGGTCGTGTCAAGGGCAACGAACAAGTGTTTGCCTTTCTTCCGCACGTTGAAGAAATCCTTTGAATGGATGACTGAGTGTCAGCAGGCATTCGAGGACCTGAAGACTTACCTCTCATCCCTTCCGTTCCTAAGTCCTTCCTAGCTCGGGAAAGAGCTATTCCTTTACTTAGCAGTATCCTCGGCAGCTATTAGCGCAGCCTTAATCAGGGAAGAAGATAGGGTACAGAAGCCCGTGTACCACACGAGTCGGGCACTCTGGGGCACAGAGGAAAGATACTCACCAATGGAGAAACTAGCCTTCGCTTTAGTTACTGTAGCTCGTAAGCTCAAGCCATACTTCCAGGCTCACACGGTGATCATTCTAACAGATAAATCCTTACGGCGGGCAATGAATAATCCCGAAGCCGCTAGACGAATGGCATTGTGGGCAATAGAGTTGAGTAAGTTTGACATACAATACCGCCCGCACATGACCATTAAAGGATAAGTGGTCGCTGGAGTTCACTAATGTAGAAGGTTAAGGGGCAGAAGAGGTCCCACAATGGAGCATCCACACAGACGGATCCTCCAATAAGCAAGCAGGCGGAGCTAGTGTGATACTCCATAGCCCGGAAGGAGATAAGATCGAATGCATGGTCTGTCTGGATTTCCCTACGACCAATAATGAAGCAAAGTACAAAGCCTTGATAGCAGGACTGGACCTCGCCAAGGCCGCGAGAGCTAAAAATTTGGTCATCTACTGTAATTTCCAAGTAGTGACAAGTCAAGTTAACGGAGAATACGATTGCAAGAATGAATGGATGAAGAAGTACCTGGAACAGGTGAAGGATCAGATTAGCCACCTCCAAGTGAAGTTTGTTCAAATCCCGAGGGAGGAGAACGAGCACGCCAATTGACTTGCTAAGGCCGCGTCAGCAGTGCACATGGTCATCCACAGCCAGGTACTGCCCTTCGTTCAAATTTCACCACTAATAGATAGCATTAGTGTGGAGGAGGTAGGATCAGAAAACCATTGGACAACACCAATAACTTCCTACCTGAAGGATGGAGTGCTGCCAGACGGTAAGGAGGCTACCAGAAAATTGAAGGTTCAAGCTGCCTGCTTCGTCCTGACTAAATGGAAACAACTTGCGCCTCACAGTTAACCCTAGCTTATAGAGTCTCAATATGAATGGAATTCTAACGTAAGGAGGATTCTAGAATATATGCTCATTAATGATGATCTTCCCTATAAGGAAACGTCTTCCTACGTAAGAAACGAAGGTCGATTCTACACTACTATAAAAACTCTAAGACCCCCAGCATAATTTACCCCAGCTCTAGCACTCTAGAGTTATGAAAAAGTTCTCTAACTTAACCTTTGGAGGGTCTTTGGCTGGTACCACATCGGTACTCTCTTAGGGTTTTTTTTTGTTGTTGTTTCGCAGGTCTTGTTTCGAGCACATGAGCATCGTGAGGCTTATTGACGATTTTCGTCATCATCGCCATTAGCCCTTTTTTACCCTTCCTCCTCTTCTTGATGTAATGCATAACCTCAAAAGCTACCAGGACATTGTCTGTGATCTACCTTCTTGGTACAAATGCGCTTTGAGCATCACTAACAACTTCTGGGAGGACTCCTTTCAACCTGTTGGCAAAGTACTTTGGATACAATTTTATATATCACATTACATAAGCTAATTGGGCGATATTCTGTGATTTTTTGGGGCATTTTACTTTGGGAATCAGGCAGATGTATGTATCATTTAGTCCATTTGGCATAATACCTGTTCTAAGTATATGAAGAACACACTTAACTACCTGAGGACCCACCACATCCCAATACCTTTGATAAAATATAGGGGACATACCATCCGGGATTGGAGATTTTTTTGGATGCATTTGCATGAGGGCTCACCACACTTCCTCTTCTTTGAATTCCTTTAGGAGTTTGGCATTCATTTCTTCTTAAACTCTACTGCCCACTGCCCCTATACTAGCTTCAAATTTTGTTGGAAAGGTTGTATTATAAATCTCTGTGAAATACTTCAAGATAATGTCTTCAACCTCGTCTCTGCCTTCTCTCCACCTGCCATCCAAGTCACTAATTCCCTCAATTATGTTTTTCCTTTGTCTGTTATTGGCTGTAGCATGAAAAAACTTTGTATTCCAGTCCCCACATTTGATCCATAGAGCCCTTGATCTTTGATTTCACATCATTTCCTCCCTAAGCATCACTTCATTTATTTCCCTTTTCAAACCTTGTATTTCCTCCGCCAATTCATGTAGCAAATTCATCGCTTCCAATTACTGTAGGCGACTTTGTTCCTGCTTCAAAACTTTGTTTACATTTCCAAACTCTTTACGATTCCAAGTCTGAAGTTGGGCTTGGCAACTTTTTAATCTTTCCTGAATCGACAGCTCTGGGTTATTATTCAATGGATCCCATGCCATTTCTATCACTTCTCTACAGCCTTCCTCCCTGATCCACATCTCTTCAAACATAAATCTCTTCTTGACTACCTTTTTCGCCCCCCTCATTCTAAGAGACAAAGACAGTAAACAATGATCAGAAGCCGCCATTGCTCTGTGAAACACCTTTGCTTTAGGGAATAGATTTCTCCACTCCTCATTTGCTACCATCCTATCTAACCTAGCAAGAGTTCATTGTTCCCTAATTTTGCCATTACACCAAGTAAACCACTGCCCCACAAAGCCCATGTCAATCAAACCACAATTACCCAAACACTCTCTAAATCCTTCCATTTGCCTAGCATCTTTTTCCAACCATCCTAATTTTTCATCAGAATTGAGTATCTCATTAAAGTCCCCAAACACAACCCATGGCAAGTGACACTGTCTTTTTAAAGATTCAAGTAAATTCCAGGACATTGGTCTCACACTTGCATCGGGGTGTCCATAGAACCCCGTTGATCGCCACAGCTGTGCTCCCTTCCCTTCGCACACTACAACATCAATATGCGTGTTTGAGCAACTCTTGAAGTGTACATCAACTCCTTCCTTCCAAAGCATAGCCAAACCCCCACTTCGACCATCACACGACACCATTATTCCCTGTGTTAAACTGAGCTTTCTCTGTAGCCCCTTGATTCTGTTCTGATTGGCTTTGGTCTCCGCTAGAAAGACCAACATCAGATCGCATTCTTTCACCTCATCGGTGAGAGCACGAACCGCCGAAGTTGATCCCATTCCTTGGCAATTCCACGCTAAAATGGTCATTGGGCTCGACGGTGTTGCCTCACAGCAACTGCCACACTGCCATCCTTGACAATTCCTTTCCTTGCATTTTCCTTACCCTACACCTCGCCCTTCTTGCACATAGCTTCTTTGATGTTCTGGTCAAGTTTGTTAAGTGGAGTTGGACCCTCTCTTTTCCTCGAAAATAGGCCTGTCTCTTCTCTATTTTCATTACCTGGGCGAGCCCGAGCCCTCCTCTTCCAATGGCCACTATTTGGGCCTAGCTTATCCGTAACCCAACCCACTTCCAATTCATAAGTCATGGCCGTTGGGCCTTCCCCATTCTCTACTAAGTCCAGGCCCTCTTGACAGTCACGTGTTGGGGCTTTTGGCGTTGATGTGAATTCAAATTTTGGGATTCCTTCTTGTTGTGTCCTTGTCACCTCTTGCACGCTTCCCCCATTCCCGCACATAATTTTCTCCCTTTCCCAGTTTTCTTTCCCCAAATTAGCCAAAGCTTCTTTTGGGTTTCACTGAGGTTGTTGACCATACCATTTTCCTGATTATCCTCTATGTTCATCTCTCTCACATCAACCTACAGCGTTTGCTGCCCCAATGTGCTACCCCTAAGGCATAACAATTCAGTCATTTGTTCATCACGCACCACCACCCCACTCGGCTCTACTTGGTCTTTCAACCCCCCCTCCCATGTCATCCTTTGTTCTGTTTCTTGCTTCGCCACCCTATTTCTTCTTTGCGAAGCCATACTCCTATCCTATCCTTCTTACTGGGTCCCCTCTCAGCCAAGCCCCATATTGGAGATCTCCCCTCTCATCAGACTTGTCATCTCCTAAGCTTTCTGGGCAATCCTTCAAGTCATGTTCTAACAGTCCACACCTATAGCAAAAATTCAGAAGGCGCTCATATTTGAAGTGCACCCACCTTGCTTCCCCCTCCTCAATATTAATCTTTCTACCTCTAATTAGCTTCCGTGTGACATCTATTCTATCACGGACTCGAAGACATTTTCCCCACTGCACTCCGGTGTCTACCGCATCTAAATCAATAACCTTCCCCAGACTAGCACCAATGGCCCTCCCCATTTTCCTTGTTTGACTCTTAAGGGGTAGATTGTATATTTGCACCCAGAATGGCGACCATTTTAGCACAATGTCCTTTATTCGGTTTCCATAGCATCCTTATATTTTTCCTCAGTGCATCTAACATAATACCTCTTCTTGACAGCACCTTTATAACTAGGCAATTCTTTCCTCTCTCATTCGCTGCTCTCGTACACTCACCCCCTAGCGAAATGCTCACCTCTTCCTCTTCAGTAACTTTAAGTTTCCGCCATAGCGTTTCAAGCTCCTCTGCCATTATTTTCCTATCTACGTCCTTGACCTCACCACCAGAAAATCCCCTTTATAAGCCCCTTTATAAGTTAAAGTTTTTAATTCAACCACCAACAAAAAGCTCCACTTATTTTGATCCGGTGGTGTAACTATCAAAATATTTTTTTCTTTTAAAATGTTTGAGTCGTGGATTTCAAACTTGGATTTGAGAGCATTTCAATTACTCTTTTAAGCTATTTATTTAAGCATTTAATTGTTTTTATACTATTTTTTTTAACACATCAACTGCTGGAGGTGTGAGATTCGAACCTTAAATATATCTATTGAAAATATTAAAATGTGTTAATTGAGCTATAAGGCTATTAGCTAAATAGTTTTAATTTGATTGATTTTGTTAGGTTCTAAAGATTTAGGAATTTATGTATTTAGAACTCTAATTTGTATTGTTGGCAAACCATGATCAAAACAGGTTGTTTAGTCTTGTTTAGGCTTGCTCAAAGTATGTTTATTTGTAAAACTGGAATCGAGTGAGTGCAGATTTATTGGACTAAATCTGTAAGGCTTGATCGATCGAAAATTAGACTCGATCGATCGAACCACGTACAGATTTATTTTTCTGCAGAGTTCCAGTTCAGCCCAAACTCTATTTAAACGTCTTGGGGTTCAAGTAAAACACTTCTATATATAAGGAAAACCCTAGAACGTTTTTGGGACTTCTGAGAGAGAGATTAGAGTGCCTCTTGTGCCTCCTTTTATTTTTAGGGTTTTGTACCCAAACCTCTCTAAGTCTTTGTTGCTCATATTTGCGGTTTATGTGAATCTCTTGTGAGATCCTTGAGGAGCTTTCCTTCACATAAACTTAGGGTTTTTAAGGTAGAGATTATTTCAACATCTTGATGATCAACAAGGTTGCTACCATTGGAAATTAAAAGAAAAGCAAGCGGGGAGCTTGTAGCTGATTGAAGAATTCAAGAAAGAAGTAGTCCGTGGATTCGGAGCCTGCGCGTGGTCGTGTCAGGAAGTTTTACTGGTGGGTAGCATTAGGAAGTCGAGCGGGGAGCTTGTAGTCCTTCTGTAAGAACTTCAATTCTTTCATAGTGAATTCTGTTATGCCTTGAGGATCGGTGGGTCAAATCCTCCCCAGGTTTTTACCGAGTGGTTTCCTGGGTGATCATATCTTGTGTTATTTATTTTCCGCTGCTTTATATCTTGATATGATTTTTGATTGTTTAACCTAGAATTGCTTAATTTGACTAAGTAACAACTTGGCTAATTAATCTAGGCTACGCAATCTGTGTGTTTAAGGGTCTAAATTTCCAACAAGTGGTATCAGAGCGGGTAGCTCTTCTTGTTGAGATTTTTGATCTAAGAGCTGATCCTTGACCCCTGTTGTCATGGATAATTTGAAGTGTCTTTCTGATCATATTTCTGCTCATGCTTCTGCTGATTTTATTGATGCCTGTGATGTTTTGAATAAAAAGGACACTATTGTTTCTGTTGATTTTTTTGATGCTTTTGAAACTCTTCGTAAGGAATTATCTAAATCTTTGAAAATTTCTAAGAAATTCAAGGAAGAGTTAAAATTGGCTAATCTTGAAAAAGAGGATTTGATTGTGAGATTAGATGAGTCTAATAAAAAGAATGAATTTTTGAGAAATCAAATTTCCTCTCAAGATGAGAAGATGAAAAGTTTGGAACAAAAGTTAGCTGAGGCTGAAGCTAAATTGGAAAATTTGTCTAATACCAAACTTGTTGATGATAACAGAAGTGTTTCTGTTTCTCTTAAGCCTAAAACTGAGAAAGTTTATATCCCTCCTTTTAAGAGGAATAATAAAGAGAAGGCTTATTTTGCTAGGTTAGACAAAGGTAAAAGTTCTGATGTAGACGCTGAAGTTTCTAAACCTAAGTCTAATCCTACTGTTAGAGAGCATAATAAATCTGTTTTTGTGCCTACTTGTCACCTTTGTGGTGTTGTTGGTCATATTAGACCAAATTGTTCTTTGTTGAGGCAAAAACCAAAATCTGAGAATAGATTTGCTATTAGGAATACTGATGTTCCTAAATTTGTTCCTGTTTGTCACTTTTGTGGTGTCTCCGGTCACATTCGTCCTAATTGTCATAAATTAAAATTTAAGCATTCTATGTTTCAATTTAGGATATGTGATGATATTTCTCCTGCCATAGGTTCAAATAAATTATTTCATATGCTTTTGAAAAATTTGAGCTTGTTGGTTTGTGAAAGGAATTTGCAGGATTTCAGTCTCTCTCAAAAGATTGGTGTAATTCCTCAAATGCACTCTACTTCTCATGGATTTTCACCTACAAAGCCGAATACTCGTGCTAAATGGGTGAGAAAAGATTCTCCAAGGTGAGTGTTGCTAACTTGTCCTTGATTTAATTCTTTCAATTATTTGTGGACATGTTTTGTTTTTTGTTTTTGGTTGTTTTGTTTTTTAGGTTTTTTTTTAAAAAAAAAAAAAATCCAAAAACATTGAAAAATTTCAAAAAGACAAAAATATTTTATTTTGTGTCTAGTTTTTCTTTTTGAGGATTACATGAATTGTTATATCTCTCTTGATTTAGAACATGCCTGACATTGTGGAGAAACTTGAATAGTTTGTGCTAAGCTATTTTTGATTTTGAATGAGTATGTACTAGTTTGTACATGTACTCAAGGGTTAATTAAGAAATTGATATTTCTTGTTTGTGTACCCTTTATAGCTTAGTTTTGCACTGTCATGCATTGCATTTGCATTGTTCATTTAGCATAATATGTGCTTTTTGTTTTTGGTTATAAAGTTTGTTAAAACCAAAAAGATTTTTGTGTTTTGTATTATATATCTTGGATTTATAATCAAGGATTGGCCATATTATCTTTACATAACATGTTTATGTACCTTGTTTAGCTTTGATAAGCTTATTTATTGCACTTTACTAGTTGAAGTTTTGTAGTGCATGTTGTGTGGGAAAGATGTGTATGGTTTTTAATCTCCTTGTCTTAATCATGAAGTCATATGTTATTTGACTGTCGGACTTGATCCTTTTGAGAAAGGCATAAATAACCATCTCACCACTGTTCACTAGCCAATCATGAACACCTTAGTGCATATCATAAGATTCTGTGCTCGAGAAAGTGTAGCACATGCACAAAAAGAACATAAGGTGTAGCCTCAAATTAATTTAAAACTGGTGTGTACTATTAGGCTTGATGCCAATTCACTTAATTCAAACCGGTGTGTACTATTAGGCTGAATGCCATCTCATACAAATAAGAGGCAAAAATGCAAGAAACTTACATGATTGCAAGCTTTTGTTCTAGGAGATGTGGGAGTTATATGATGTAACTCTTTAGGTGATAGTCTCTTTTAAATTCTATGTGATGAATTTTGTAGACTTTGTGATTGATTGCTATTCACATATCACCTCACATGCATCTCAAGCTTTTGCTAGTTGCACACACTACACAAGTTACTCTTTGTTAAACTTGGTACATTATATTGTGTGTGATTTTGTTGTGGCCATCCAAGATTAAAAGTTCCTTGATTTTAATGCAAAATGTGTTTCAAGTTTGAAAAATTTGAAAATATCTTGAGATTTGTGCAGAACATATTTGTTGCTTAAGAAAATTTCAATGGGAGAATGATTGAAATTTTTTTTGAGAAAATTGGGTTCAAAATTTGGGTTTTGAAAAAGCATTCCATCTCATACTCATGCATTTTGCTTTCTTGTTTAATGCTTTGAGGAGTTGTTTTTCAAAATTAGGTTTGTGTTTTCAAAACTGTGATTTTTCTCAAAATTTAGTGAGTCTCTGCCCAATTCGATCGATCCAGTGTGTTTTTCGATCAATCGAAAAAGTGCTTTAATTTGTTTAAAAATGACTGTTTCATTCGATCGATCGAATGTATTTTTCGATCAATCGAAAGTCGCGAATCAGGTTTTTAAAAAGGGTTTGTTCTTGATCCGAATTGGGGCTTTTGTGAAATTGAGTTGAATTTGATGAAATTGGCTTGTTGTATTGATGAAATTAAGCATTATACTCTGTGAGTTGTGTTATGTGATGCTCAATTCATCAATTTGTTTAAAAATTCAACAAGTGATTTTCAAATTTTTGGGTTTTTGTTAGAAACTCTATGCTCAAACCAATTTTGTCAATTTAATCTCAATTGAACTTAATCGCTCACTGCATTAGTACATGCATCATGGCATTGTAATTGTTTCATGCATCATATAGAATTTTATTCTATTGATTTTTGTGCTAACTTGCAGTCTCCCTTGGTTTGTGTTTAGGATTCACATGCATTGCATTGATTTCTGTATCCATTTTGCAGTTTTGCAGTCATATCTCTCATTGTTTCATACATAGCATGCATACACTTTGCTAAATTGGGTACTCAACTTGATCTAAAAATTGATTGATTAATTTTTGACTTACGTACTTTCTAGTATATGCTATTTTTATGTATGAATTGTAGAAAATATTTTTCTTAAGAGATATGATAGATAATCAATGTGCAAATATTTTCTCTACTCATGCAACTGTTTATGGGTCACATAGTGCCATGTTTGCATTTTATTGAAAGAGAGAATATTTTTCTTCATGTGTATCCTCACCTTAGTTTTTAACTATTGGTTTGTGAGTTTTTCACTTTGGTCCTGCTGGTGAGGATGTACCTGATCCTGTTGGTGATGCTGCTGCTGCTGCTGATTTCCCCCCCCTCCTTTATTTTTCCCCAAAACTGTTTTTCCCACAACTTGTTTTGTTTTTCCTATTTTTATAGGGGGAGAAAAGTTTTTTTTACCTGTGTTATTCATAGGGGGAGCTGTCTCTATTTTCTATAGAGTTGAATTGTTTTGTGTTCCCCTTGATTCTCTATTTTCTCTTATCCTTTATTGCGTATGTTGACTGTTTACTCTTTGTACGAGTTGTCTTTGTCAATACGTGACAAAAAGGGGAGAAATTATTGATTTATGGGAATCATGTTTGTCCTGTTTAGGGGGAGTTGAAATTATTTTTAAAAGGGAAGAAAATAAAAACTTTTTGTTGTATCTAACTTAGGGGGAGAGTTAGTTTACTTATGTTTTTATTTCTGTTTCTTGTTCACTGCTCATTGATTTATATTTATGAGTTCTTCATGATATATGTCTTTGTTTTGTGTTTTGTGAAGTCAAGAATTTAATTTTGGTTTACTTGTATTTTTTCCACACATGCGTTTATGCGTTTGTTGAGTGTTTCAGGAAATATACAGGTTGATTCAATTGAGCTGCTGTCTACACTTGCAACTGATGGATAGTAGTTAAGATTGGATTTGTTGTTATGAGCATTATTTTTGTAATGGGCTTTTACTTTGTAAACTTTGAGCTTTTAGTTTGTGTTTTGTCACGGATTGCCAAAGGGGGAGATTGTTAGGTTCTAAAGATTTAGGAATTTATGTATTTAGAACTCTAATTTGTATTGTTGGCAAACCATGATCAAAACAGGTTGTTTAGTCTTGTTTAGGCTTGCTCAAAGTATGTTTATTTGTAAAACTGGAATCGAGTGAGTGCAGATTTATTGGACTAAATCTGTAAGGCTCGATCGATCGAAAATTAGACTCGATCGATCGAACCACGTACAGATTTATTTTTCTGCAGAGTTCCAGTTCAGCCCAAACTCTATTTAAACGTCTTGGGGTTCAAGTAAAACACTTCTATATATAAGGAAAACCCTAGAACGTTTTTGGGACTTCTGAGAGAGAGATTAGAGTGCCTCTTGTGCCTCCTTTTATTTTTAGGGTTTTGTACCCAAACCTCTCTAAGTCTTTGTTGCTCATATTTGCGGTTTATGTGAATCTCTTGTGAGATCCTTGAGGAGTTTCCTTCACATAAACTTAGGGTTTTTAAGGTAGAGATTATTTCAACATCTTGATGATCAACAAGGTTGCTACCATTGGAGATTAAAAGAAAAGCAAGCGGGGAGCTTGTAGCTGATTGAAGAATTCAAGAAAGAAGTAGTCCGTGGATTCGGAGCCTGCGCGTGGTCGTGTCAGGAAGTTTTACTGGTGGGTAGCATTAGGAAGTCGAGCGGGGAGCTTGTAGTCCTTCTGTAAGAACTTCAATTCTTTCATAGTGAATTCTGTTATGCCTTGAGGATCGGTGGGTCAAATCCTCCCCAGGTTTTTACCGAGTGGTTTCCTGGGTGATCATATCTTGTGTTATTTATTTTCCGCTGCTTTATATCTTGATATGATTATTTGATTGCTTTAACCTAGAATTGCATAATTTGACTAAGTAACAACTTGGCTAATTAATCTAGGCTACGCAATCTGTGTGTTTAAGGGGTCTAAATTTCCAACAGATTTGATTGTTCTTTGTTTAATTTTGACTGTTTAGTTACAAATTTTGAATTCATAAGAGCATGTAACTGAATGATTCAACGCTATAATTTTGAGTGCTCCGCACTTAAAAGTTAAAACAAGAGAGGAAAAAACTGGATAAGAACATTAAAGAGTAAAAAGATTTCCCTAGTAACCTTATCAGAAAACATTAAAAATATTATATTAAATAAAACAGCAATACTTTTGAAAGAGTGAGAAATAATATACCGATTAAATTAGATTACCTGATCTAATGCTTATATAGTGATATTTAACCATATGAGTAATTTAAGCTAGTGAAACATTATTATTAAAAACAAAAACAAAAACAAAAGCAAAAACAAAAAAACTAGTGTAAGTGTGAATTAATTAAAAGATCTTGTTTTCTTGAAAGCAAATTCTGTGTCAATGAATTTGAACTAGAACTATCAAATCCCAATTAAAAATCTAAAAATGTAATAATAGTTAATACACCTTATATTCATTGCTAGACCAGTTTGATACAAGATAGGAAAATTAAGTCAAGTTAATGGCTTTAAAGAGCCTCTTGAATGGGTCAAGTCCTTTAATTTGTTTTCGCTGTTGGTTAGAGCATTAGTATCAAGTGTACTAAATGCTAAATATTTATTATTTGACACACTTAATATAGAAACACCTACAATACATGTCTCAAACGCTAAAAAAAAAAATTTAGTATTCATCTACAGTCCGTTCTAATAATAGAACGGTACTAACAAATGTGTAAAAAAATTTCCCTTTTTTTTATTCAACTCTCCTCTCTCATCTCACATATCTCTTAATCTCTCTCTCTCGTCTGCCTCACTCTCTCCTCATTCTCATTGTTAGCCATCTCTCACTCTCTTTCTCTATCACCCTCACTTTACATCGTTGACCTCGAGTTTGTAACGGTGGGGGCGGGCTGTGGGTGGTGGTGGTAGTAGTGATGAGTTGGTGTCATGGGTTTTTTATTTTGAATTTTATTTTGTATTTGTTGGTTTTTTTTAATATTTTTATATATTATTTTAATGTATTGAAGTGAAAAATAGAAAATGTGATGTATGGTGAATTGTAAAATGATGTGTTAAAATAATAAAGTAACTTTTTGACATGTTTTTTTTTTTTTTTTTGGAGAAACAAACACACACACGCACACAAGGGAGAGGGAAAGGGGTTTTAACATAAAGGCACATCACAACTCCACTCAAAAGTCATGGTAACTTTTTGACATATTAAAATAACATATTTTTAGAAGAGCTGGTGCTGATGATCTAAAGGGAAGAAACACAATAATACTTATTTCCTTTCATTTTAGTCCAAATTTACATTTAACGTAACGTTTGGTCTGGAAAATCCAATCAATGTCTGAAAAAGAAAGAACAATATTTATGTGTAGTTTGGAGACTTGAGTCAAGTCAATGGCAGAAACGAAATTATAAATCAAAGGCAAAGGCGAAGCATACGTAGGGTCATTCATTGGCAGAAAGTGAATAGAAAAAAAAAACATTATTAATTCCTAAATAAAATATAAATTTATGAGCAATTTAATTTTGGTCCATAATATTTAATTTTTTTTTCATTTTCTCTAAAAAATAAAAACGGTCATTTTTTAATGTATATCATAGCTAAGATTATTTGTTTCTCTTATATATCAAACTTCATTTAAAAAAAAAAAAAGTATTTCTTTTCATATTTTTATAATTTCTATTAGATATTCAATTTTTTTTTTGGTTTAAAAAGAAAGAAGTAATTTTATTAAATAAAAATAGCCAAATGGGCTAATATTACGACATTAAGATGTGATTGAACATCCTTCATCCAAGACAAAAAACCAGTAACACATCTAGCATGTTTTGTTTTAGAGATTCAAACCTACAAAAAAGAAAACAATAAAGAAGTAAGAGTTTTAATCAAGGAAAAAAAAAACTTTACCTGCAATTATGTTTCGAATTGAGAAAAAAAAAATCTCTAATATTTTGATTTATTTTCTTCATGTAAATTTGTGTATAAGTAATAAAATATAAGAATATTTACATAAACTCTGAAGCTTGATATTGTTTTCAAGTTAACTTTAAAGTACATAGTACATATACGTTTATATATATATATATATATATTCAAATGTTGCACTTTGACCATTTTATGAACAATATTAATCAATATATCTAAATTGGCATGGGTTGCACTTGAGGTTATCCTAATTATTAAAAAGAAGTGAAAATTTGGCTAAAAATAGGCTAATTTTTCGGCTAATTTTACTCTATTCCCCTCAATTCAAACATGTCCTTATTTATATGTAAAAGCCCTCGAACATATGAGCACAATATGACAGATTATATATATATATATATATATATATATTAAAACATCACCTAGAATTAAATTATTTAGATTTTGTTTTATAGATGTAAGGTTGAATTTATTCAATCATTTTGTTGGCTTTATTATGTGCCAAATTTGCTTGTAATTCAGCATTTAGAAACCTTGTATTTAGGTGGGAATCATGTAAGGGTAGTGTGTGAGAGAGTGTGAAGAAAAGTTCAAGAGTGTGCACTCAAGAAAAGCCTCACGACTAGATCTCGCAACTAGCAAGTCGCCAAAAGTGGCACACATGTGAAGCATGCAGGAGAGCTGAAGAGTCACACTAACTATTGCACTACAGGACAAAACTTCTAGTCTGGCCAGACAGTTATCTTGTGACTCAAACTCGCAACTCGTTCCAATTGCGAGCTCGAGTCGCCAGAACACCTTGTTTGTTACAAAACTGACTCTTCGCATTCCATACACACCCTACTATAAATAACCTTATACCCACGTATTGTAGAGAGCTTCTAGAGAGAATTTTGATAGAGAAACCCTAGAGAAAAACAAGATTGACTCATCCACAATCTTAATCGTTTGATTCTCCAAATTCCTCTACTCTCACCTTCTCCATTGATACATCCTTGAGAGGTACATTAGCCAAATCCTTATCTCACCATACCCATATCTGTGAGAAGGTCTTTTTGTGCTTGGAAAGCAGTTCAGAAGGGACCAATTCATTTTGGTTGATGCAATGGGCGATTGCAGGATCCGGTAAGCTAAAGAAAACAAGGTTCGGTGTAACCCTGGTGGAGCAAGAAGCTTGGAGGGCTTTGGTGCACTAGGTAGATTAAGCTTGGAGGGTCTTTTGCTATTCATGTATCCCAACTATATTTTCTAGTGGATTATTGACCTTTTGAAAGGCGGCGGAGGGGTTTTACAACGAGAACTTCGATTTCCTCTTCGATAACACATCGCTGTATTGTCTTTGTGTTTGCATCTCTCTTCCCTTAATCTTTGCTTTTTAATTACTACTGTGGTTGTGATTAATTTTGGTTTAGATTGTTTTACCAATTCTGTTTAAGCTTATTTTCATATTCCGCACATACATTGTTAGTTTATAAGCTTGTGTTGGTAATTTGTAAATTGGGGATCTAAACTTTCATAGGTGTTTTACACACTATTTGAATTTTCATTTGGTATCAGAGCAGGTACACTTTTGTGGTTTAAATACCTAAGTGTGATCATTGACCCCTTGTGTTTATTTGCGATGGATAGTGCTTTGTATGCCTCTATGCATGTTTTGGATGTAGATGAATGTAACATGCCACATGTTTGTGAAAATGCCTCAATGAGTGATAATCCTCATGATTGTGATGCTATGTTACATGAATCTTTGGATGTTGTTGATATTCTTAACATCAAATTCTTGAAGAAAAAGGCTAAGAAGTTTATTAAGGATTTGAGCAAGTTATTTTGTGAAAATGATGATTTGATTGTTAAGCTCAATGAATCCAACAAATTGGTTGAGAAATATAAGAAACTTGCTAAAAATTCTCTTGAAAAGCTAAAAGAGTTTGAATGTTTAAATATGGACTTGGATGCTAAACTTGTTTTGTCTAACAAACTTGTTAATAAGCTAAAATGTGAAAATGAATCTCTTAAGATGCATGCCAAGTGTTTGATTGCTGAACCTATTGCTAAAAAAAATGAACATATTTGTTGCAATCATGTTGTGGTACCCGATTCTGTGCATATTATGTGTTTTACCTTTTTTTTTTTGAGAAAATTATGTGTTCTACCTCAAAGGACAAATCGGTGTACATTCCTCCACATAATAGAAATCAAAAGGTGGAGAGAAAGGCTGTTAAGTCAAAGCCTCCGTTTAGATCTCAACCTAAGGTTTTGGATGGATTTAAGTTTGTTCTAACTTGCCACCACTGTGGTGTGATTGTTCATATAAGACCTCAATGTCATAAATTGAAGAGAAAACAAAACCATGTTGCTAGATCCCTTCCCAAAAAGCCTAGTGGACCTAAACACATTGTTTGTCACCATTGTGGTACTTTTGGTCATCTGAGACCTCATTGATCTAAGTTTCATACTCTTAAAACAATCAAAAGAAAAGAGAAACTTGAGCTTCTTGGAAGTGCTTAAAAGAGTAAACCGGATTTGAGTGAAAATAGCATGTTGCTAAAGAAAGTGTTTAATGCTTTTAACTCCTTGACTATGTGCATCTCTGGTTCTTATTTTTCCAACCTTCGTTTCAGGTTTCATGAGACACTCATTCCAAACAATCGTTCTGTTTGGATGAGAAAGGGTTCCTATGGTTGAGTTTTTGCTCTTTTGATTCTTGATCTAATTCTTTCGATCTTTGTAGGACCTTTCATACATTGAATGTCATATTTTAATGCATTTTATGCATCTTGCATTTCTTTTTATCCATTGTTTCTGTTTTGATCTTACTTTTATGTTTTAATTTTGTGTGAGTAATAATCCAAAACCACATAAAAAGTAAAAAATTCAAAAAGTTTGATTGTATATGTTTTAGCATATATCACATGTGAGTTTGGTCTTGTACCTTCGTACAAATGGCTTAGTGCATTTATGAGCTTAGCTTGTTCTGTATGCACATCTATCTTTGTGAGAAAAATCTTGACATCTATGTGTGATTGTTGTAAATCGATCTTCAAGCTTGTCATGAATGATTAGTCAATAGTCATGTTGGTTTTGATACATACGTAGACTTGTGCCTATATATCTTCCCACTTTCTTTTTTTTTTGGCTTAAAGAACTCAACAAATGTAAATCGCAAAATGAAAAGAGATAATGAGCTACAAAACTGTCGCACATACTAGTATTTGACTAGAAAAAAGGGAAAGATGCCCCAAAAAGCCAAAGGCTTGTTCATCAAATTAAAATATCAAACATTTCAGGCATCGATCTCAAAAAGAGATGCAAAGATAAAAAATGATCAAATGTTATGAATTGTAAAGAAGCCAAATGAAAAGCTTCAAATATATATTATCATTTTCTTGTGGGAGGTCATATATGTTCAATTCTATAATTGAGATAGATCACTTGACTTAGTACTAGTTGTGTATGACTTGATTGAATTGATCATTGAAGCTTCATTCTAAAATAAGGACTATTTCACATTTGATACACACACACAACACACATGCCTAATGTTCAATTAATGTCTTATTCATTTGTTCGATTATACTTGTTTAAATGTGATGTGTGTGTGCTCAACTATATATAGATCAATCCAAAATTTTTTTTGATCATTTTATATGTTTTTGGAAGTGATTTTTATCATTCTTTGTGTTCATGTTTAGTGCTTACTTTGATTTTTATTGCTTAAACATGTTCTATGTTGAAAAACAGGTATCAAAATTTTTGGCTACTTATTCTGCCTACTCTCGCGAGTAGCGAGTTTTGGCTACTCATTTTGGTGACTAGCATAGTCGCAAGTTTCAGTCGCGAGTTTACACAAAATGGTTTCACGTCTCACTCGCGACTCATCTTCACTTAAACCCCTATTTCAATATTTTTACATCAAAACCTAATCAATTTGAATGGTTTTTCATTCCATTAACATCTCTAAGGTAATTTTAAACTCTCTTCATTGATTTGGATCCTTAGATTATATTTTGAAGAGTTTTGTGCTCTTAGTTGAGATTTTCATCATAGGGGTTGGAAAAACTTAATTTTTGTCAAATTTTTGTATGAGATTGGTTTCTTTTAATGATTTGCTTTGGATGTTGACCCCTTGTGGCAAAAAGAGCGTGTATTAAAGGTAGATTTCATGATGTTCATGCATTGTTTCACATTGTTGTTCATAGTATGCACGCTAGGTGTTTGATAAAATGCCTCTTAGGCATTTTCTCACTTGTTTGGACTCCGATGAGTATCAAACTTTGGGGTTTCTCATATTTCCTCATTAGGAACATGTTTGGATCATTGGTTGTGTATTTAACACACCTTGCCCCACATGTGCTTTTTCCATGTTTTGTTCATGCATTGCACATAGCCACCTCTTGCACACATCTTTGCTACCCTTGTCATGCATTGGTCTATATCTTGTTTCTTCATCCTAGTATGTCATATTTGCCTTATGCTTTGTAGCATTTTGTTTTGTCTTAGATTTGAGCTTCATTTTCTCATTCATCTCGCACCCCTCATGCATCATTATCATTACCTTCATCTCTTGCCCTCATTTCTCCTTGACCCTTTGTCTATTCGTGACAAAAGGAGGGAGAGTATACTCTAGAGAGTATACCAGAGAGTTTTGTCATTTTTATATGACTCTCATGCACATCCTTAGGGGGAGAAATTCTATCCCATGCACATTCGTAGGGGGAATGATATTCCATAGGGGAGATGCATATACAAAGTGAGAGCAGACATTGTGATAATAAGAAAACTTTGTTGTGTTTGTACTTCTTTTTGTTTGTTTTCTTGTTTGTTTTATGGTGTTTTGAGTTATGTTTAGTATCTATGCTTTGTTGTTCTCATTGCATCGTGTTTGTTGTGTTGAACATGCATATATCCTGATGCTATTGTGTTTCATTGAATGCATGTTCGGATGATTATTTGCTTGCTATGTGATCATTGTAGTCATCTCTTTATGACTGTTTTGGTGTATGGTCAAGTTGCTTATATGTTTTACATCATGTTTACTTAATCGTAATTTACTTGTCCTTTTATTACTTACTTTACCTTGAAGGTTTAATGTGTTTTATGCAAGTGTTTCAGGTTACAAATATGTATGTTCCAAGTTCATCACAACTCCTATGATTCATGATACGGGGAGTGATATGATAGGGGGAGAAAGAGAGAAAGAGTTCATAGTTCATGATTATGTTTAGCTGTTTAAACTATATTTATTTTGTACCCATGCTTATGTAGCTTAGTACTTGTTGTTAAATGTTATGCATTTCTTTAAGTACATCACTCTTATGTCCTATGTTGGATTTTATATCCTTAATACAATTACCTTATGTTGTTGTATTGGTTGAGTGTTGGACATGCAAATGATTCTTTGCATTGAGCTTATTAGTTTGCATGTCTGGATGTTCATTCCTTGTGTGAATAATCATTGTGGTCACTATTTATAGTGATTGTTCGTTTTTGTTCAAGCCATGTCTTATTGTTTCATTCCTTTTTGCTTGATCGCAAAGTGCTTGTTCCATATGTATTTCAAGTTTTCTATTTACAATGATCATACTGTGTTGTTGTTTTCAGGATATACTTGTCTGTGTGATTCAAGAGCTTCACAGATTCTAGAGTTAGGTGTGAGTAAGTTTTGTTTAACTATTCCCAACTCACATGTTATGTCTAGTTTTTGTTTTAGGGTTTTGTCACAGAATAGCCAAAGGGGGAGATTCTAAAGTTGAATTTATTCAATCATTTTGTTAGCTTTATTTTCTTCCAAATTTGCTTGTAATTCAACATTTAGAAATCCTGTATTTAAGTGGGAATCATGTAAGGGTAGTGTGTGAAAGAATTTGAAGAAAAGTTCAAGAGTGTGCACTTAAGAAGAGCCTTGCAATTGGCTTGCGACTGACGAGTTGCCAAAAGTGGCACATGTGTGAAGCATGCAGGGGAGTTGAAGAGTCTTGCTAGCTGTTGCACTACAGGACAAAACTTCAAATCTGGCCAGGCAGTTAGCTTGTGACTCGTTCCAGTCGCGAGCTTGAGTTGCCAGAACGCCTTGTTTATTACAAAACTGACTCTTCGCATTCCATACACAACCTACTATAAATACCCTTATACCCACGTATTGTAGAGAGCTTCTAGAGAGAATTTTGAGAAAGAAACCCCAGAGAAAAATAAGATTGACTCATCCACAATCTTCATCGTTTGATTCTCTAAATTCCTCTACTCTCACCCTCTCCATTGATACATCCTTGAGAGGTACATTAGCCAAATCCTTATCTTACCATACCAATATCTATGAGAAGGTATTTTGGTGCTTGGGAAGCAGTTCAGAAGGGACAAATTCATTTTGGTTGATGCAATGGGCAATTGCGAGATCCGGTAAGCTAGAGAAGACAAGGTTCAGCGTAACCCTATTAGAGCAAAAAGCTTAGAGGGTTTAGGTGCACTGGGTAGATTAGGCTTGGAGGGTCTTCTGTTATTCATGTATCCTAACTTTATTCTTTAGTGGATTATTGACCGCTTGGAGGGCAAAGGAGAGGTTTTATGCCGAGGACTTCAGTTTTCTCTTCGATAACACATCACTATGTTGTCTTTTTGTTTGCATCTCTCTTCCCTTAATCTTTGCCTTTTAATTACTTCTGTGGTTGTGATTAATTTCGGTTTAGATTGTTTTACCAATTCTGTTTAAGCTTATTTTCATATTCACACATACATTGTTTCTTTATAAGCTTGCGTTGGTAATTTGTAAATTAAGGGTCTAAACATTCATAGGTATTTTACACACTATTTGAACTTTCAATAGACATAATCATAGTTGTTTCATATAAATGCAAAAACATATTTTGAATACATTACATAGTTGCATGGTAGCTAGTGGACATTATTGAACAGTTAAGTTTGTGAAACCAACTGGGCACTGGACGATGAGCCTCCACACTATCTATCAACTCTAGGAATACTTTAATGAAAGGGGCTTTAAAGGTTCGACTGTGGGTGTCCTGTCACCATGGAAACAGAGGAAGGAACAATGATTGAGTAAAGATTACTTGTGTTCGAGGATGAAAACTGAACACAAGCGAGAACCATATTTAGGCACTTCTTCTTCGAAAAATTCTTGGGTGAGATGGGCTTATATGCCCTATGTCTCACTGACATATGGGACCCACGCGCGTGGGTTCCACATGCGCGTGGGTCCCACATGTTAGTGAGACATAGGTACAGATTTATTCTGTCTTATTTTGAACTGTTAAGAGCATTCACATCAGCCCATTTAAAGTCTTCTAAAATACATATATAGTGCAAATTTTACACATTTTAAGTAAAAAAATACCCACATTAGTGGGTGTAAAAATATGTAAAGCTGGCCATATTTTTCCATGAGCTACAGTACCCGTGTAAATATACACGGGTACTGTAGCTCATGTAAACATTAAAATAATATTTTCAGTCCACACGGGTACAATATAAAAAACTTCTTTTTCTTTTTCGCTCTTTTTTTTCTCTCTCCTCTCACTGAGCACACCAACGCAGGTCTCAGCTTCTCTCTCCCTGTTTCATTCCTCTCTTCCTCTCATCTTCTTTCTTCATCTACTTCTACTTAGCTTTTGCTCATTCTCTATTGACAGACTCATCTTCTCTATTTGATTGGTTTGGGGGTTTTGCAGGGTGGATCAATTGACAGACTCATCTTCTCCATTGACAGACTTTGGGGCTAATTTCTCTAAAAAGGTATGGGTTTTTCTCATTGAGATTTTAGGGTTTTTTTGCTTTTTGGTTTCAAGCAAGATTCTTGGGAGTTTCTCTAAACTTTTTTTTAGGGTTTCTTGTTTCAAATTTTTCTGGTTTGGGGTTTTTTTTTAGGGATTCTTCGGAGCACACCCGAAGGTTTATTTTTGGAATTTATTAGTATTTCAGATTTTGTGTGTATTTATATTTGATTATTTTAGAGTTCAGGTAAGGATTAAATTTTGTCTTTTGATAGGGATTAGTTTCCCCGTGTGTAGGGAGTGTTTGAAGAATTTGAATTGATTGAACAGGGTATATAATTAGTTTCTCCCTTGTTTTGGGACTGATTAGTTTCTCCCCTATTTTCGGACTGATTGAACAGGGTATATACTTTGTGTCTTATGAACTTAATGCTGTATATGTGTGCTGTGACCCCTTGCATTCTGTACAAATCATTAGTACTTGTGCAGCAATGATACTTGCAGAAGTGTATTAAGTGGAGACATTATATCTTAACTATTGTTTGGTACTTCTTCTGTTTTACGTACACATTTATTTTCTGTTTGTTTAATAACAAGCATTCTTAATTAATCTCAGTTTATTTGGGACTAATGCATAGTTGAATTGAGTTTAATGAAAAAAAATTCTTTTGTTATTTTTACAAACTTTCTTTCTTTTCGCAGAATGTTAGAAAATATTTTGGATATCAGTGGTTTTTTTTGCAGCTGGATATGGATTATTCATACTTTAGCACTGTCAAGTTGGAGGTGTTCTATGAAGTTATTTTTTGCCATAAGACCCAACTTGAATTGTCTTTGCTTCCATTAATGTTAAGTCTTTTTCCCAACTTGTTTTTCGTATACAGAAAATTTTGGGTGTTCGAGTTCCATAATTAGTGACTTCCAATGGGTATTGGATTGTTTTTGCAGCCTACTCTAAGTAAGAATATCATGGAGAGAATTGCGGACATAAAAATATTGGAATTAGAGAGAACCATCTAGGTATATTAATGAATTGACTAGCAGCCTATATCCCTTTTTTTTTTTTTTTTTTTATAAGTAACTCGTAGCCTGTATCCCTTTGTTGAATTGTTTCACGTAATATTGTAATGGGTCAATTGCCTAACTGATTTAGGAGTCCTTTAGTTGGGACCCAGATTAGTTCTTAAAGTTCATATTGTGGTCCTTGACTTAAAGACCTAGACAGACTTTACATTTGTCTTCATTGTTTAGCACCTAGTCGGTTTGGTTTAATTATTAGCTAATATTTTAGTTTTATGCAGATCTATTCTCAGATTTGTTTTTAGAATTTAATTTTGTTGCATGCATGCAGCTATTTTGGGGTCTACTTATGATGTTTTTACTTGTTTGATTTAGGGGAAGGTGATAATAAAAGACTAACTACAAAAACCCATCCAACTGTACTGTACATAAAGAGATATTCATCATCAAGAAAAATTAAATTGATAAAGCAACCCATTTATGTACATCACACAGTTATCCGAAATAAAAGAGAATTTCATAACCCATTAATTCCATGCTAGTTAGCTATTTTTTTTTTTTTTGGTAATGCTGAGTGTTTTTACTATGTGCCAATATTGTTTATTTAATGTGTGATGAATTTTTTTTGAGGAATGCCTTTTCTTTTTTGTTTTCAATTTTGTTGCTTATTAGTGCTGCTTCTAAATTACTTTGGTGTTTGTTAGGTGATGAACTCACAAAATCAAAATCCCTTCTTCCTTGACATTTTAGAGGACAATGAACAAGGTTTTGAGTCTTTTGACAGTAGCATTTTGATGTCCACTCCACATTCAGACGTGAATGTCCGTCAATCTCCACCCCAAGTTGAAATGGGACAATCTATACCCCCCATTGCAAAAAAGGGAACTACTAAGAGACGTCAACAGGGAATCAACTTCACTGTAGATGAAGACATTAAGCTAGTGTCGGCATGGCTCAATGTTAGCTTAGATGCCGTGACATCAACAGACCAAAAACACGCAACATTTTGGGAGAGAATTTGGTCCACCTTCCACAATGACAAGAAATTTAACCGCACCAGGGATTCTTTAAATAGTCGGTGGCAAACAATTCAAAAGGAGACCAACAAGTTTTGTGGATGCTTGGCCCAAATTGAGAACCAGAATGAAAGTAGTAAAACTGAGCATGACAAGGTATTTCGATGAAACATCTAATATTTATTGTACATCAATACACTTATAGTTTTATGATTCTCATTATTTACTTTTGTAGATTGAAGATGCAAAAGCTATGTATCTAAATAGTTGCAAAACTGCATTTCAATTGGAACATTGTTGGAGAATTTTGAGGAATGAAGCTAAGTGGTTGATTGTAAGAGAGAATTTGAAGGCCCGCAAAAGACAACCAGCCACACAATCTTCTCATACTTTTGCAAGCTCAATAAATCTAGATGAAGATAATGATGAGACGAACACTAGCGAAACCTTGGAGAGACCCATAGGCAAAAAGGCCAAAAAGGAGAAATTAAAGAAAAGAAAGAATTGTGATGACGTGGTCCCAATACTTTCCTCCCAATTGGACGAAATCAAGGAAGAAAAGAGGAGAATGTATGAGGAGAAAAAGGAAAGTATGCGCATTGCATTAGAAGAACGAAGAGAGTTAATGCACGTTGCATCCGAAGAACGAAAAGAGTTGATTCGTATCAAGGAAGAGAAGAATGAAGTAGAAAAAAGGAAAATGGAAGATGAAATTATGATGAAAGATACAAGAACCATGGATCCTGAGCAAAAAGAATATATTCGTCTACGTCGCTTGGAAATCTTGGAGAGGTTAAAGTCTAAATATCCATCATAATTTGAATGTTATTATTAACAATATCTAATCAAGTAATTTTTTTTATAGTGCAAAGATACCTAGCACATAGTTGACATAGATGATTTTTTGTAGTCTTTACTTGTGCAAGGGAACAGATGCAATGTTGTAAATTTTGTATTGTGCACGGACAATAGCACTTGATTATTGAATTTAATTTGTGATTATGTTCTTGTCATTCTATTTTGGGTGAAGCAATGTCTCTGTTGTGCAGTGGCTGTACTTGCTAATTTTTCTGCATAATTACTGATTTTTCTGCATAATTACAAGTGGCTGTACTTGCTGATTTTTCTGCATAATTATTTGTTTATGCAAAAACTGTTTTATTTTTCTGCATAATGTTATGGTGTCACTTGTTGCAGCTGCATGCCTGCATTTACTGCTGCTGCTGCTTGTTTAGCTCTAGGCAACTTACTTGTCTACTACTGCTGCTTGTTTAGCTCTAGGCAACTTACTTGTCTACTGCTGCTGCTTGTTTAGCTCTAGGCAACTTATAGTGTTATTTTTCTGCATAATGTTATTTTTCTGCAGAAATTGTTTTATTTTTCTGCACAATGTTATTTTTCTGCGTAATGTTATTTTTCTGCAGAAACTGTTTTATTTTTCTGCATATTTCTTGCTTCTGCAGTATAGGTTCGACTCCTCTAATTGTGGTCCGACTCCTCTGCAGTAAAGATAGAAGAATTAAAAAGGATTACTATAACTGTGTTGTGTTTTAAATTATAGAATTATGAATGGACTTTTACCAAATGAATTATTAGGTATAGAATGTTAATGTATGGTATAACTATGCTATGTTTGCAGTTGTCTTTTGATTGTCATGCCACATTTAACTTTATTGACATAAATATAAAAGTATAAAGAGTAAAACAAAACATTTTAAAGAATAGTGAAATAGACCATTTTGAAATATAAAGTAAATATTGAGGATTAAATAACAATGAAGGTTCACATTAAATAAAAGTAGTAATACTTAGAAATTTAGAATTCCAAATTCCTACGACTGGCCTTGTAGTTGCCATAGATGCTCGACAAGATCCGCTTGAAGTTGAGAATGAATTCCTCTATCTCTAATGGAATTATGACGTTCAATGAACTGCATAAGGTTACAAGTGGGATTATGTGACACTGGTTCAGGTCCATTATTATCGATTTGATCATAATCAAAGTTATTTTCTCCAAGGTAAGTATGTCGCTCATCTTCAACGATCATATTATGCAATATTATACATGCCATCATAATGTCCTTAAGCGTTTCAAGGTGGAAAAAACGTGCAGGCCCACGCACAATTGCAAATCTGAAGTACTCCAAAAGCACGTTCGACATCCTTCCTAGCCGCCTCTTGTGCGGAAGCAAAATGTTGTCTTTTACGGTCTTGTGGTGCTGGAATTGTTTTGACAAATGTTGCCCATGATGGATATATACCATCTGCAAGATAGTACCCCATTGAATAGTCATTACCATTTATCGAGTAATTAACCGGAGGAGCACGCCCTTCAGCAAGCTCAGAAAATACAGAAGACCGCTCTATGACATTGATGTCATTGTGAGACCCTGGTAACCCAAAAAATGCATGCCATATCCAAAGGTCATACGACGCCACGATTTCCAAAATTATCGTTGGATCATGGGTATGACCAATATATTGACCTTTCCACTTACTTGGACAATTCTTCCATTTCCAATGCATGCAGTCGATGCTCCCCAGCATTCCTGGAAATCCACGGTGTTGGCCAACCACTAACAACCTTGCAATGTCATTGTTGTTTGGTGACCTCAAGTACTCTTCAGAAAAGATTGAAACTACCGCTTTAACAAATTTTTTTAAGCTTTTTATTGTAGTGCTTTCTCCAATCCTCAAGTATTCATCCATGAAATCAGCCGACACTCCATAAGCAAGCATTTTGATTGCGGCGGTCATCTTTTGAAGGGAAGACAACCCGAGTGTGTTAGCCGCATTTCTTTTTTGAACAAAGTATGGTTCAATAGCTTCAACTCTTGAATGGATACGTAGCCTCCTTCGAAATACATTAGGAGGATACACTGGTGTTTCAGCAAAATAATCATGGAAAAGCCTGTTATGACCTTGCAAAGGATTACGCCAGATAAACCTGCGAGGTTGAGCCGAACGACGTCATGATGTTGATGCTCCTTCATTGTTTAATTCTTCTATGGCAATAGCTAGAGTAAGTTCCAACTCATCATCATCAGAAGATGAGTCAAATGGAGGCTCATCATTTGGAAAAATAAAATCAATGTCATTATGGAAATCCATTAAGAGAGAACAAAAACCGAATGGAAGAGATAATTTTGTAGAAGTGGATGGAAATTAGAGAGAAAATGGTCATATTTATAGAGTAAGAATGTGACTTGAGTTTGAATTTCAAAATTTTGACCTTTAGGTTTGAATTTACCATTGGGTTTAAAGTTAAAAAATATGACATTTAGGTTTGAATTTATCATTGGATTTAAAGTTAAAAAAAATATGACTTTTAGGTTTGAATTTACCATTGGGTTTAAAGTTAAAAAATATGACCTTTAGGTTTGAATTTACCATTGGGTTTAAAGTTAAAAAAAATATGACATTTAGGTTTGAATTTACCAAGTTAAAAAAAAAAAAAAAATGACTTTTAGGTTTGAATTTACCATTGGGTTTAAAGTTAAAAAAAATGACCTTTAGGTTTGAATTTACCATTGGATTTAAAGTTAAAATAATATGACATTTAGGTTTGAATTTACCATTGGGTTTAAAGTTAAAAAATATGACCTTCACGTTTGAATTTACCATTGGGTTTAAAGTTAAAAAAAAAAAAATGACATTTAGGTTTGAATTTACCAAGTTAAAAAAAAAATATGAATTTTAGGTTTGAATTTACCATTGGGTTTAAAGTTAAAAAAATATGACATTTAGGTTTGAATTTACTATTGGGTTTAAAGTTAGGTTTGAATTACCGTTTGAATTTCAAAATTATGACCGGTGGATATAACAACAAAAATTATGACCGGTGGGTAAAAAAAAAAAATGACCGTTGGTAGGAGACATCGATTCGGTCACCGATTCTAGCAATACGGTGGTTGGAGACATCAATTTGACGGTGGTAGTTGGAGCAACTATTACAACAATCGGCCCATCGGTGATGGCGGTACAATGGTCGGAGACACCAATCCGGTGGGCGGTCACCAAAAGCCACTATTTTGGTAGTTTGGGCATCAGCGGCGTTCGTCAACGCCACTATTTTAATAATCCACCCACCGGTGGGTCACTATTTGGCGGTACGGTGGGCGGCGAGACCAATCCGGCGGCGTTCGCCGAAGCCACTATTTTGGCGGTTCGGCCATCGGACCTCCACCACGAGCGGCTCCATTGGCTGAGCCACCGGTGTTGGTAGTTTACTTAAAATATAAGTTTAAATTAAAAAAAAGTATGACCATTAGAGAAATAATAATAAAATGGAGTATAATGAATATTTTATTGAAATATCTTATAAAATAAATGAACTGATGTGGGTGTTTTGTAAAAATGGATGTGTAAAATAGAAAAAGTAGGTTTTTATTGTAAAAATGAATGTGTAAAATACACATACTGATGTGAATGCTCTAAGTTGGGTAAAAAAAAAGGGCATGTGATGGAGGTGGAGGTTGGCTATTATGGTAAAATCAGAACCAAAGGCATGTGGATGAAGCTCTGAAGTTAGTAGTGGAGTTGGTGCAAACAACCTATACACTTACTATGGAATACATGGAAGCTTAGAGAAATAATCAGTCTAGATAGGCTGTTGAAGAATGTACATGGCCTCCTATAAGTTCATGTTACAAGGGGGCAAAATGGGCAACTACCCTTTTCGCGCAAATTATACAGCCTTCTACCCCCTTTCCCAAACTAATTAGGGAAATGCCCCTCTTTTGTAACATAATTTTCTAAAAATCGAGTTTCAACTTAAAACTCGATTTTTGGACAATCGAGTTATAACAAACTGAAAATTTAAAAAAAAAAAAAAAAAAATGCTGGAACTCGAGCTCCATGAACTCGAGTTCTATGCAATTTTTTAAAGCCCTATAGTGACGTTTTAAAGCCTTATAGTGGCATTTTAACATGCAAGTTTTTTTTTCTAATTTTGATCGCTCCATTAGAGAGCCCTATAGTGGCGTTTTAAATACCTATAGTGGCGTTTTTTATGGAACGTAAGTTCCATGAACGCAAGTTCCATGCAAATTTTTTGTTTTGTTTTGTTTTGTTTTTTTTTTTTTTTTTTTTTTTTAAAAAAAAATGTTCATATGTTGAATGATATCTTGAATAATCACTAACTATATATAGTATATTATTATGCCATCTCTTATTTATAAGCATTTCATTTAATTATATAACTTATTTCCAACTAAAATAAAATGAAATGAAGATTTGAAATATTATTCTAAACTACCATAATAAATTTCAATATAAACTAAAATTAATAAATTTTTCTTTTTAAAATCTTATTTTCAATAGTTTTCCTGTGCATCGCATGAGTTTGCGACTAGTAAGAAACAAAAGTATAACTTGTAGAGTGGATTATATTCACTTCGGATAAATATCAAATTCACCGAGTTATGGTAGCATGTCATGAAGAAACTTTTATGGGTAGCGTCATAAACTCATAATGAGCTAGCGACTGGATATGCAACGTTCGGGAAGTTGTCAAATCTATCACATGCACACACACACAAAAACAAAAAAAAAAAAAAAAAAAAAAAAAAAAAAAAAAAAAAAAAAAAAAAAAAAAAAAAAAAAAAAAAAAACAAAAACAAAACAAAGAAGAAACAATTAAAGAAAATAACCACAATTTTCATCATATTATAGTACTAAGAATTTGAATTTATGTATTTTTAAACAAAATTTATTTTAAAACTAACACAACAATTTAATAAAATGATCTTAAACTTGCGTGTTTGGTAACTTTTGAAGTGAAATAAATGGTATTATAAGTAGGCTCTGGTTATATGGATTTCCTTAGGACATTTGTTAATGCACAATTTTAGATGGTGTCAGTGGCGGCTTTAAGAATTTTTCTTAGAGTGTTCTTTAAGAAACATAAATTATACAATCTAATAAAAAGAGAAATTCATATATTGACAACAACAACAATAAAAAAAATATGCAAATACATAAAGTTATAATTGCCTTCTACGAGTTTTCATATTTTGAAATCATTGCATGATAGTCTCATTATCAATGCTACAAGTTACTTCTCTTTCAATGTACACAACCAAGCAATCATTCATCCCTGAATGTAGAACAAATTATGGAGCAAAATTTAATTTTATTGGCATTAAAAAAAAAAAAAAAAACTGAGGGTATTCCCAAATTTTTCTTGAAGGGTAAACAAATAAAAATTTTAAATTATTATATATAAAAAAAAAATTTCAGGTCAGGGTGGTCCTGGGACCACCCTAGCCTTAAGGTGGTGCTGCCCTGGGTGGTGTGAGGTTTCATTGAGTATCAATAGTCATCACCAACATATTGTATTTAAGATTGTTAAATTATACCCACAAGCAAAAGAAACATAAAACAGAATATATAAAAAATAATACTTGAATCCAAGGAGAATCCCTATAATCAACCAGAAAAGAGAGAGAAAACCCTTTGAAAAGTTGTTTAAGCCATTAATGTCGGTGTGATTTGAAGCCTAAAATTGAATTAATCCAAACTAGCAAGTGTATCAAAAAAGAAATAATTTAATTTAATTATTTGTAAAAATATTATGTTAAATAGTGTATGCGTTATTAAATTTTTTTTTCTTTTGATAAGTTTTATGTAATGAAACTTATAACATATTACGCATATATATAAAAACCAAAATTATAATATTTAAACCGATATTTAATAANTTTTTTTTTTTTTTTTTTTTTTTTTTTTTTTTTTTTTTTTTTTTTTTTTTTTTTTTTTTTTTTTAAGTTTAGTTTTAGCTATAGCTGTTCATGGAGGCTTATATTGGTGTTTTTTATGGAACTCGAGTTCCATGCAATTTTTTTTTTTTTTTTTTTTTTTTTTAAGTTTGATCGCCCCATACTCAATTTTCTACAAATCGAGTTTTACATTGAAACCCGATTTTGAGAAAATCGATTTACAAAAGAGGGGCATTTTCCTAATTAGTTTGAAAAAGGGGGCAGAAGGCTGTATAATTTGCGTGAAAAGGGCAGTTGCCGATTTGACCTTGTTACAAGGTAAATTTTGCAATCAAGAAATTGCAGAACAATAGATGGTGTGGCTTGAAGGTACAATGATAGTGGAAGTCAATGTATAGAAGCTTTATGTGCAAGAATAGTAGAAGGAAATGATAAATTGAAGTGCAGGCTTTAAGATTACAATGAGCTAGCAGTTTGGTGTGGATTTGGGGCTTCAAGCAATTGAGGTAGAATGTGAATTTAAAAGTCCAGTAGATGAAGTAAAGTTAGCTGGACCTACCAATTTGAGCATTGGCCACATCCGTCCTTCATGATGTTAGATTGCTTGGTTCTTCTATTAGGAATATATTTCTCTCTTATGGCTTTCTTGAACAAATGGACCAATAGAGAAGATAGCATGTGAAGCAAAGAACTGGCTAGCTTTGCTAGACGATAATGTATTGGATGGAGGAGCATCCCCCATGTATTAAGACTTTACTAAACAGTGGTGTACCTGCCCAAATGTATTTGTAGCATTTTTACTCCAAAAAATTTTAAATCAGATTTTTTCTACTAAAAGTTGTACTATTACCCCAGTCCATAAAAATCACTACTAATGTTTTTTTTGAGACCTCACTACTCATGTTTTAGTTTTAAAGTTGTAATATCTATTGGACAATATAGATATTTTGTGTTTCAATGTATTAATATTTTTCTTTTTTTTTTAAAAAAATTGTCATATTTGAATGATATAAATATTTAAATTACATTATTATAATATTGTTTTATATAAATAGAAAAGACTTTATCAAAATTATTATTATTTTTATATAAAAATACTATCAGTTGACTAATTTGAACATATACAATAATATCTTTTTTTTAAAAATGTATACCCCATTTCTAAATATACCTATAATGCCTATATTATTGAAATTTTAAACTAATCTTTTGAATATTTAACATTTTTATTTTTTAGGCCCCATAACTCTAATTAATAATACCTATTTTCTTTTATTTTTAGCCCATAATTAAAAAATTGTCTCAAATAGAATAAAATTTAATAATTTTCAAACCAAAAATTAAGGAAAAGTATAATAATTTTGAGCCCAAAACTAAAAAATAATCAATTTAAAGCTCAATTAGTCCAAAATGGACCAAATGGGCCAAAGGGGACTGAATGGACTAAAGGGGACCAAAATGGACCCAATAGATAGAATTGGACTTAATCGACCGCATTGAACTGAAGGGACTGAAGTGGACTAAGATCGACCAAAGTGGATAGAATTGGACTTAGGGGACTGAAGTGGACCGAATTGGACGAAATGGACCAAAGTGAAAGGAATGGACTAAATTGGAGCTAAGTCAACTGAATGGACAAAAGTGGACCGAATATATATATATATATATATTGTAAAACTTATATGTAGCAAAATTTGTACTAACTACAATATCACTAAAAAAATTAAATGAAAACATTCATAAGCATTATTTAAAAGATCTTATTGTTTGATTAATATTAATTTAGAAAAAGCTTAAATGACTTCATGTACTAATATATTTTGACAAAATAATTAAGTTAACTTATTTAATTATTTACTAATAGATTTTAGGATTGAAGTGGACCGAGTGAACTAGAATAGATTGAAATTGACCAAAATGCTATACTAATGTGGCTCAACAAGAGCCTAACAATTATAAATGCTACAGCAACTATGCTTCAAATTTTAGATATTAATGTTATATAAACTAGCATGTAACCCATGTAAATGCATATGCATTTAAAATTAAACACAATTTTTATTATAATGAAATAAATAATTAGTCAAATTATTAAAAAAAATAGCATGTAACACATGCATATGTATGTAACACATTTAAAATTAAACACAATTTTTATCATAAAAATATAAATAATTAGCCAATTTTTTTATAGAGAAAGTAAATGTAATTAGTCACATATTAAAATTCTTAACTAAATTTAATACTACTTATGATCATTGTTTTTTCTAATTTTTAATAAGATAGAATGTGTGGTGATCTTTGTTGTGTGGTGATTTTTATTGAGTATATGTGATTACTTTTTCTATTTATTTTATTTTTATAGTTCATTAATATTATATTCTTAGCATTTTGCACTCATTAAGTCGCTTGACATAAAGATTAAAAAACTTATGTAGAAATATGGCACAAACTTAAATGGATAATTATGATGTGGTTCCCACATAGATTTAGACACAGAACGAAACTGGATTCTAATTTCAAATTCTAATTGAACTTTATGTGAGATGAAATGCTACATATATATATATATATATATATGTAGCATTTCATCTATCAGCTAAAGCTAAATTAAAAATGGTTCAAACACAGCCAATAGAAATACCATTGAGCAATTTGATCAGCGTCTATGTTATCCAATAAACAATCTACACCTCATCTCATTTACAAATGTCTCAATTAAGCAACCCAAATGTGTATAAATGGGGCAAATTATGTAATGGATGATAAAGTTTATAAAAGCAAGTTCAAAGTAGAATGGAGAACAACCATCTTCAGCTCCTACATGGTTTTTCAAATTCACAATATTATAAACCGGGTTAAATATGTAATTTTGCTCAACTTTTATGTCTCTCTCCTCCAAAAACACAAAAATCATAAAAATACAATATCAAATAAGATAAAAAATAATCCAACGAAATACTTGCATCATGGGATTTCAAACTATAAGTAGGCAACTTAAATTTCGATCAAACCTTAGGTGGATAAAGTGTCAAATTTCAAACCATAGATAGATAACTTAAATTTTGGCTAAACCACGGGTGGGGTAAGTTGTAATTTGCCTTTATTTTTTAACACATGCAAACATATTACTTTAGTGCGTAAATATAAAGAAGACAGTAATATGACCATCCAAGAAAACCAATGAAACCAATCGTTTTATGATAAAAACCTGGGGAGGATTTAACCTAGCAATCCTCAACATAAACAAATCCACTATGATAGATCGGAAGATTATAATAGATTTAAACCCTAAATCTAAAGTTACCTCATGTAGAACTTACTAACACGACTACGTGCAACTCTAAATCCACGGACTCTTTTATCTTAGATTTGATGAACACAAACTCCCCATTTGTGACTTTAAGATCTCACTCAAAGGTTTCAAATCACCATTAGTAGTAAATCTTTATGCAGTAGCTTGTTTCCACCAGTTCTTGATTGTAGATCTCTTGATCCAGCAGATGCTTGTTGAGTTAGAAAGTACAAAATCTCTTAAATCTCACAAGAGTAACTTACAAGACTTCCAAGGGCTTCTAAAACGTGATTAGGGTTTTCCTTTTATACCTTAAAGTGTTGGATTGAAACCCTAGACATTTTCGTGGGCTTTGGGTCTGATTTAAATTTTGTAGAAATAACTTATTTGCAATTTTCGATCAGTTGAATCTAATTTTCGATCAATCAAGCTTCATTGAACTTGAACTCTTCTTTCTACAACTTGAATGTTTTGAATCTTAATTTGTACAATCTTGAGCAATGTCTAACACCTAATCTAGACATGTTTTTGTTCTTGGTTTGCCAACATACACAAAATAAGAATCTAAACATTTAATCCTAAATATTTAGAACTTAACAAAAACCATACTTGAACAAGGGGCATGTGCTTTGGCTGAAGACATAATTTTTCTAATCCTTAGGTTGTTTTAACACATCAAAGTGAAACAAAACAAAACAAAACAAAATATACTATCAATTTCATAAATTTGTAATGAATAAATTAAATGAGACAACAATTAGGAAGAAAACATGAAGAAAAAACTTAACGAGCTTTCAAACTCACAGTCCATTATTCTTAAGCACAGATATAAAGTTTGCCACAATTTAAGTTCCCAAACATTGAGAAAGCAACCATAGCTAATTATACAAACGCACAAATAACTTACGTAGAGTAATGGCAATAGAAAAATAACAAGAATAGATGCAATCCTCAATCAAATTGTAACACCACAGTTGCCAACGAGGGTTGATATAAAGAACAGAAACAACTCCCAAGAAGAATATGATGCAAGTTACCGAAAAGCTAGTGAAGAAGACTGCTTGATCTACTTTGTGCCATTTCTCATCACTTACATCTGAGGATTGTGTTGGCATTGGAGGTGAATCTTTTGTAGTGGTGCAGTTTTTCTCCAGTGGCAGTCCACAAAGAAATGAATTTCCTTTGTAGCTGCTTGCATCAAAAGTTCCAAACTGTGCTTTCCTATCTGGGGTCCTACCAGATAAGTTGTTATAAGCAACACTGAACACTGCAAGAAAGGTAAGCTCAATCAATTCTTGAGGGATTTTGCCGCTCAAACTATTGTGAGAAAGATCCAAGCTCTCTAATTCAGTCAAGTTTGACAATGTCTTTGGAATGGAACCTGTCAATTGATTATGAGACAAGTTTAGAGCATGAATACCTTGTAGCTTTCCAAGTTCAATTGGGATTTCACCTGTTAGGTTGTTACAAGATAAATCCAAACCTGACATGTAATCAAGAATGCTACCCTTGTAAGAGCTAAGCCTATATTTGGTAACAAAATTAACTTCGACTGTTAAGTGTCCAGTATTTCCGTTAGCTAATACTCCATTGACAATAGAGACATACAGCCTATTTGAATAATAAACAAAACCAAAAGACTGAGTGTTGTTAGCAACGAAGTGTTGGAAGCAGTGAGGTATTGTTCCAGATAAGAAGTTTCTGGACAGATCAATTAAGCTTATTTCGATCAGTTGACATAACTGAGTTGGAATAGTGCCACTCAAACGGTTTCCTCTTAGCAATAAAATTCTTAAGTTGAAAGCGTTGCTGATTACACTGGGAATGCTTCCTGACAACCTATTGCCACTGATATCCAATATCAAAAGCTCAGAAATATTGAGAAAAGCCTTTGGTATTGATCCTGAAAATCTGTTCTCTTCCAAATGTAAATATTGTAAACTACTGCTGGACCATGATGGTAAAGATCCCCAAAGAAAGTTATGAGAAAGGTCCAAAAACTTGAACTCAATTTTTTCACATGGAATTTGACCTGTAAAATAATTATTTTGCAATAGGATACCGTCAGCTTCATCAAGACTTGTTCTGTTGCATATCCAAATAGGAATCTTACCTGACATATTGTTATTGCTAGCATCCAAAAGAGAAAGATGTTTTGATGATAATTCATTTGATATAATTCCAGTGAACCAATTATCACTTATTCTCAAAACCTCTAACATAGTCGAGTTAAAATCACTAGACAACAAATGGCCATCAAAATTATTATTAGATAATGCCAGCTCTATTAGCTCTAAGCAACCTGCAAGTAATTCCTTTGGTACTTCTCCAAAGAAGTTGTTGAAGGACACATCGAATCCACGCAAGATACTCATATTACCAATTGAGGATGGGAGAGGACCATTTAAATTATTATTGGATAACTTTAGATACCATGTCTTTGGTAAGACATTCCCTATATTTCCTTGAAGCTGCCCATTGAGCTGATTGTTTGACACATCCATCCAGTAAGTAAAGTTAAGACATTGTGGCAAATGAAAATTACCCGAGAAGGAGTTGTCCTTAAGAGTAGAATATTCGAGCCTCGTATTATTTCCAAATAACCAATTGGGGAACGGCCCTTTCAACATATTTTGAGAGAGATCAAGTACTCTCAAGCTATGCTGGTGAAAAAGAAATTTGGGAATTTGATTGGAGAGCTTATTCAGACTACAGTTAGATATCACAAGGAACTCCAACTGAAATAAAGGTACCCAGTCTGAATTTTCTGTTTCTATCTCCGCCTTCTTGTCCTGACATATAAATTGAAAAAATTCAAGCTTGGAATGATTAGCAAATGAGTCGAATGAGAAACCCTCAAAAATGTTATGACTGAGATCAACATGCTTAAGGAATGTAAGGCCAGCTATCAAAGATGAAATGTTTCCCCTGAACTGGTTCCCAGAGAGATCTAATAGTTGAAGAGATGTCAAATTGTATAGGCAAGAAGGTAAGGTCCCTTCAAATGAATTCCAACTAAGATCTAACTCTTCAAGTTTCTGCAGTTTACACAAACCTGCAAAAGAACCAAACTTTTACAATCTTCAACGTAATTATATCTTACTGGTAAGAATACATAGGGCCCAATCTTGCAATATTTTAGTATTTTTTATTTTATTTTATGAATATATTTAATTCAAATTTTGATTAAATACATACCTTCAGCGGGTAAAGAGCCATTAAGTTTATTTCTTCCCAAAAATAAAGATTTGAGAGAAGATAATGCTCCTATTAAAGGAGGAACAATTCCCGTGAAGTCATTCATACTCATATCTAAAACCTCCAACCTATCCAAAGCTGGCAAATCTACAAAAATAAATAAATTAATTAATAAATAAGTTGGCTAAGAAAAAATCATGTGTGTTATATATATAACTCGTGTAATGTTCCGGAAAGTTTAACATAATACATTATTTTATTTTATTTTTGTGTGTGGCTAAATATGACAACTGATAATTATGGTAATTATTTATAAACTTTTATATATTGAGTTTTTGTTTCTTTTTCATAGTGCACTCTTCGCAGCTCTTTCTTATCATCTTTTTCATCTTCCTTTTATTTCCATTTTTATTTTTTACCACCGCTCTCTAACCTTCTCATCTTGCTTCTTCCCGATTCATTTTTTTTATTTATACTCATCAATTTCTGACTCAGTCCATTTCCCCACCATTAGATCCACCTATTTACCCCGGTATTTGCCATCAACAAAACCCACTCTCAATTTCGGTCCGGAATCAAGTTTTTGCCTAGATGACAAAATTCTGGTTGGAATGCAGTTAAAATTTGAACTAATTCAGAATGAGGGAGTCATTTGGTCCGGAGTCTCCGGACTACTATTGAAACAAAATAGAATTAAAAAAAAAAAAATTCTATAAGTAAAGGAACTATCCTAAGCAAGAAGAAGTGTCATAAGGATGAGGAGGAGATGAAATTCATAAAAAAATGTCCCAATTCTAAGCTGTGGCAGCCTCATGTACGCTATGACAAGCAGAACGCTAGATATTTGCCATGTGATGGGACTAGTGGGTAGATATTAATCTAATCACGGTGAGCACATTGGTAGGTAGTTAAACGGATTTTTAGTTGTCTCCAATGCACTATGGGAGCGTTTAGTTTAGTCTCCAATGCACGGGGAGCACATTATTGTAATCTTAGATTCATGCAATCACATTACCTTGATGTGACATTATCATGTTTGGTTATTAAATTACATTTCAATCATAATCCAAGAATGTAATATTCAAATAATTGATTCATAAGCATTCTTCAAAATAATTGTAATTTTTATAATAACAAATTGATTGAAAATAGCCTCGACACCAAGAAAATGCCAAAATTACCCTTAAACCAAAAAATACTCTTGGAAGACCCAGAATGACTAAATTACCCCTAAAACATTATAATAAATAAATAAATAAATAAAAACCCTCATAAAATCTAAAAAATGACCAAAATAACGACGTAGCCTTTAAAATTACCAAAAATAAAGGTTTACGTTTTCTCTTTCTTTTTCTTTTTTTTTTTTGGATAAGCAGGTGGGTGTCTGAAAGTGAGTCTTCCAGACGCACCGAGTGAAATTTTAAAGAATTAACTCTACATGTGTTAGTTTTTAAAGGGGCCTTTTTCCCTAACGTGGCAGCATCTCCTTAAAGTTTTTGCTATTATATATAGTATTAGATACCCTAAATATAATAAAAATGACCAAAATGCCTCCTAAAACCTCAAAATGACAAAAATAGTCTCGTAATCAAATGACCAAAATACCCCTGAAATCACTAAAATGATCAAAATACCCCTGAAATCTCAAAACGACCAAAACTACCTCGAAATATCTTAAATGACCAAAATAGCTCCGAAATCTCTAAAATGACCAAAATACTCCTAAAACCACTAGAATGAGCAAAAAAAATCCTGAAACCTAAAAAACGACCAAAATACCACAAAAAATATAAATGAGTAAGTGTGTGTTTGGCATGAATTATTTTTGCCAATTATTTTACTATCTAGCTTATTTTTACTACTGTCTTACTGCACTTTTTGGTGCTTTAATGGAGGATCTTCAGTAAGCTAGATTAAGAAAAGACTCAGGGAAGTTGGTTGTTAGTTGAAACTTGGAGGGCTTAAGCACACAGGGAGAAATAGGTTTGGAGGGTTTATGTTCATCCATGTACTACAACTATTCATTCTAGTTGAGATTTCTAACGGGTGATTGGGGGAGAGGTAGGCTTGGAGGGTTTATGTTCATCCATGTACTACAACTATTCATTCTAGTTGATATTTCTAACAGGTGATTGGGGGAGAGGTTTTTACGCCTGGTGCTCGGGTTTTCCTCTTCCTAAACATGTTTTGGTTTTTAGTGTGGTTTGCTTGCTTTTCCCTCTATTTCCATTACACTACTATATTGTCTTGCTTTGTGTAGTGTAGCTTGTTTTGTTTGAAAATTGGTTAAGTCATTTATAATTGGACTAATATGTTTAGTTTAGGTTAAAATTAATTAAGCCGTAAAAAGCTTGCTTTAGGATTCTAAATACTTGCTAGGGTTATATAGCATCTTTCAGTTTGCCTATACATACACCTAGGCATTCATTCCGATATTACACATAATTTTTCTCTCTACAAACTCTATCCTATAGTATGTGATTCACACCCTTGTTACAGGACAACTATCCACAAAAAGGACAAACTAAAAAAAGAAGTAAATAAAATAAATAAATTGGCAAGGAACCATTGAAAGCCTCTAAAATTTAGGACCTCCTAGCTTCTTTGATTTGCAAAATCTGCAGCAATAAGTATATAACATGAATCTGAATTTGGTAAGAATAGGATGTAAAACTCATGTTTTATACCATCTAATAAGAGATTTTCACATCAACATTTTACTTAAAATTCAATATATCCTACCACACCTAATAAAACCTCAATAAACTCTTAATTTGGTTGGATTTATATACAGGTATTAAAATTGATTGGGTGCAGTTATGCTTATTTTTAAATATGTGATAAGATGATGTGACATGTTGAGATTAGAATGGTGAGTTTTACACTATATTCTTACCAAATTTAATCTTTCTTTTTTTTTGAGAAACAATTACCGAATTTAATCTCATATAACATATTTAGAAGAAACATAGAATTTTGTATTGCAACGTCAAATATTAAAATAATACCCAAAAAAAAAAAGTAGAGCTCTCAAGTCCGTGCGAAGACGAAGAAAGACATGGCAATTGTTAACTTCTTCCCAAGCAAGTCCATGCGACGTGTGTGCAGCCCATATGTGCTTATTTTTGGAAGACCAAACAACTTTAACTTTTAGTGGTCCCCAAGACCACTCTTCTCAATTTTTTTTGAAATATAATATTTTCCTCATTTCTTCTTTCATTTTCTACTTCATTTTCATTTACACTTAAAGTGCTGCGTTAGATCTTAATAAACGTTATATAGACTTAAGATTTTTATTATATATTTTATTTTTTTAAGAGTTGAGTTTATTATTATTATTTTTTTTTTAAAAGGGGATTTGCATGTCCCACGGTACATTTGAGTAAACCCATAGGTATCACCAGCCCGAATCGAAGCCCGAAGACCCTGAACTCACACACCCCAGGTTCTATTGGTTTCTAGGACTTACCAGAAATTTTATTAATTATTTATTGTGATTGTAAGAACCCAAAGAATTTTGCTTTACCTTGGTCATAAAGTGGGCCCTTCATAAAATTCGAATCCAATTTCAGAGACTTAAGCGCCGATAGTGCACCCAACGATCTTATTATCCCTTCGTTGAAGCCATTTTCCCCTAAGTCTAGGTGCTCCAGCTTTCTTAGCTTCGACAAACTTTTGAAATCTGAATGTTGACCATAAATCAGTTCAAGGTATATTCAACAATAATTGCTCCAAACATGAGAGCCTTTTAAATGGGACTATTGTACTTTTGAGAAATAAGGTAATAATACAGGTAATGGAGATGCATGATTAAACTGCGTATTGACCATAAAGCATTCAATTTAATTACATCATTGCTTTGTAAATATCAACTAGTAACGTTGGTTAAATCAAAATCGAATCTTCTCTTTCTCTGTACCTTGAACTGTTAGGGAGCCAGTGAGGGAATTGTATCTTAAATCCAACATCTCCAAGTCTTCGAAAACCGAAAGTTCTTAAAAAAAAAAGAAAATGATGTGAAAAGTAGCAATTGTTTAGAAACTTCGAAGATATTATGGAGAATGGGCATACCTTTGGCAGGAAAGGATCCTTTGACTTCATTGTAAGAAAGATTCAGAGCTTTGAGTGACGTAAGTAACCTCAATGATGGTATGATACTTCGATTGAAAAGGTTAAAATCAAGATTTAACCTCTCTAGCTTGTTCAATCTCAATAAAATCTGGGAACCTATGATAAGATAGCAAGAAATTGAAATAACTATAGATAAAATATGCCACCACCTCAAAATATAGCATGTACAGCATTTACAAGTTGGCACAATAAACTACTAATTTTATATGAAAGATAATCTCTAATCAAAATATATGATGTACAAAAGATCAACAAAATGCAAAGTAAATAAGGGGATAAAGCATTTGGGTACTAAAGAAAAATTAGAAAACTAAAATAGAAGTATATGTTGAACACACAGTTCAAAAAGTGCATTATTGGAACTACCTTGACAAGACATAAAATTCCTTAGACAACACTGCACTACTGATACCAAATAGGAATTAAATTTTGGAATTAATAGTGAATTTCCTTTAGCTACATGCCTTAAATATAACTCTATTAGAATCACTAAAGAATTGTCATGTATTATTTTCTCAAAAATAATATATCTGAGTGAGGCTTTAAAAAAAAAAAAAAAATCGTATAATCTATTTGTAACGCAATTATTTTATATGAGATACTACAATTTTTAAAATTTCCTTATAAACGATTAATTTTTAGAGAACAAAATCTTTAAAAAATTTAATTTTAGTTATCAACATAGTTTCTTCCCTGATGGTGATAGCACGAGATATAATATAGTGCAATAAGATTGTTAACAACTTTTCGGGAAAACAAAAAACTCTAAGATGACAAGTTGTTTAGTGCATTAATAACCAACACTCCAAAAGCTCAAATTGGAAGTCTGGAGTTAACCTTAGCATGCCCTCTTGTTCTTAGGTTAGTGGACGAAATAGTTATTTAAAATGAAAAAAAAAAAAAAAAAAAAAAAAAAAAAAAAAAACCTCAAACCTCAAGCAATCTTGTTAATTAGCAAAGTACTATATAATTTGCTTTTCCTATGAAGAATATATATATATATATAACACATATATTTATAAACACTGCCACCCATAGGCTACCAAACAACTCATTGCTGATATTAAGAAACGAATAAAAAGATCCATTAAAAAAATTAAAAATTAATTTAAAAAGAATAAAAGAAAAGGAGGAGGCTAGATTAACATACCTTCATTATTCTCAATCCAACCATTAATCCCATTAAAGTATAAATTAAGACTTCGGAGCTCCTTGAAAGTCTCAAATAGAGAAACGTTTAGAAACCAGGGTTCATGCGAGTAAAGAATAACATAGTAATACTCCTCAAGTCAATGGCTGTGGGAAAAGGTGGGTTGGCTAAAGCCTATTTTAATTTTTTAACAAACAAATGATATATTTTCGGTATTAATTAATATCAATATATCTTTTTGAAATTACCATTATAATTTCATAAATTACTAAAACAAATATTAATATATATTTTTTACTCATATCTACAGTACCATACCAATATATATTTTAGCAAAATAAAAAGAAATTTTGAAATGATTTATCGTTTACGTTTACCGAAAAAAAAAAGAAAAAAAGTTTGAAATGGTGTATAGAGTACCACCCACACCCAGTCAACTAGTGTAAAGTCTGTAATCCATAAATCTTTAATTATAAATCTCCACACGTTTTGCTTTCAAGTCTTGTCACTTTGCTGCGTCCTGACTGACTGCTAGTTTCTAGTTTCTACTTTCACGGGAGTGCACCCAAAAAAAAAAAAAAAACTTTGGAGTTTAGGGAAACACACACAAAGAAATAACAAGATAAAGAGGAAAACTAAAAAAAAAAAAAAGATAAAAGAGGCCGTATGAACAGAGGCTAACGAAATGAAGAAAAAGAAGAAGAAATGCAAAGTGGATACAACACAAAGAAGAGGAGAGACCGATTTAAGAGAGTGGAGATGAATCTTGAAATTTACAGTTTTCTGAGTTTTTTTTTTTCTTCAGTAACGATCTATTTGTTGGCCGAAACTGATATTACCATAGGATAAATTGCAGTCATTACAGATAATAAGAAACAGAAAGATGATATATATTAACATTACCTTTATGCTCAATCCAACCACCAATTGCATTAAAAGATAAATCAAGACTTCTTAACTCCTTGAAACTCTCGAATAAAGAAACATTTAGAAACCAGACCATATATTCGAAAAAGCCAAGTGGATCCATTTCAGTATGGAATTCCCAGTCCCAGATATTGTGGAGAGAGAGATGGGTCACGTGACCGGTGGTGGAGTTGCAGGTGACTCTCTCCCACTCACAACACTCACTCTTGTGGTCATCCACCCATGAAGGGAGAAGAGGATCTCTGATGGTCTTACTGGGGGTGGACCTCACAAACTCCTCCTTGATTTCTAACAGACCCATCCTCTCTTCATCAAAGCAACCTCTGTGACCATGAAGATGAACTAGAACTATCAAACCCCACAGTAAGCACTTCACCAAGGACCGTCCCATTGTGAATATCTAGAAATACTCCTCTAATTTTTTGCTAGACTAGTTTATATATTAGTTAGGAGAATCAAGTCAAGTCAATGGCTGTGGAATAAAATGGAGAACGAAGGTTCATTATGGGTTGGCGAATAAAGGTGGGCGGTGGCATTTTAGTTTAAGTATTCGGATAGCAATTTGTTTTGGAGCATTTTAATCTTTTCTTTTCTCTTTTCAATTGTCAATAGCCTTGAAGTTGAACTGAAATTTTTTGGTATTTTTAAAAAACACATTTAGTGCTTAAAATTCAAATCCACTCTCCTTCACTTTTTGAATTATAAATTAAAAAAAAAAAATACTCGTAAATATATATATATATATATATGGCTAATATAAGAAAAAACAAAATTAGCTTCAAACTGCATTGGAGTCATCTTTAAAAAAACAATCACAAAAATGGACTTAGCGTTAAAGGCTGTATTTTAACGATGTCGTGATATGGAATAATGCATTAAAGGTAACTAAGAGAAGGTCTTAATTTCAACATTCACATGGGCTGATGGCTTTAATTTCAACTTGATGGAGACATGCCGTGCAGGGTACCCCAGATCGCATTTCCAAATTCCATGTCTCGAGTAATAATTAGAATATTAGATGAACATGCTGTCCTGGTTAAGAAATGAATATTGAGAAGTGAGAAAAGATAAAAATTTGTGGAATGCACAGATTTTCTGTAATTCTAATATATTTTACTTTATATATAGTATTTTACTTTTTTTTTTTTTTTTCTTTAGAGTTTCAACCTATAGCGTCCGCTTCTGATAATTGCTCTATCATTAGACCAAAACACCAATCGATTTTTGTGTAATTGGAGATTGAATCCCAGATTTCTTTTTCAATCATCAGAAATTTTACCAGTTGAGCTAACTAGAACTCACCATATTTCATATAGTGTTCTATTTGAAATATTGATTTGTACAATTTAAAGTGCTTTTATATGCTGACGGAGCTACCATTTGATTTTAGCAAGGGATAAATTTTTCAAAAATATATGTGTGCACTCTAACACTAACACACACACACACACACACACACATATGGGTAAAATTCTTTGACATCCCCTAAATCGTACTAGTTATACTTACACTCCCTGAACTTTTATTTTAACCAACTTAGTAAATAAATTTTAATAATATAACAGATAGATTTCCTTAACCTTAATTTTAGCCAATTTAGTACATAAACTTTGGTACTCTAACAAATAGACCCCCCTCCCCCCTAAAATTTTATGCAGTTGCAATAGGAGTCCTTTGTTGAGGGCCATTTTTTGAGAAGTCATAAAGAAGGAAAGAAGCCCAGCAACACAGACCAAAAAGAAGTGGGCAAAAAGATAGAAAACAAGAAACATTAAGTCCAAGCGGCAGGAATAATGGATCACAGGTCCATAGAATAAATAAATGGGCCTTGAGGCAGCAAATGGGCTCCAAAGAGCCCGAAAAGAGAGAAATAGCAAATAGCAAATCCATGGACAGTGTATGATGTGAAAAAGTAAGAATGAGCTACGACAGGCTCAAAGCAATGCAAACAAAGAGAGTAGGGAATTGATGGTAGGCCCACAAACCCCAAGAATGAGTATGAAGTAATTGGACCGGAGAAGCCCAATGAAGTTAGTAAAAGCCCATGGGAACACAAAGATAGGAAAAGGGCTGAGGAAGCTTAAGACAAGCAAATGGCCGAGGATGCCTAAGGGAAAACAAAAGGGACACAGTAGCCCATAAGTAAGAAAACTCATGGTTATGCTAAGCGATTGGGGAAAGAATAAACGTCAAGTCTAAAAAGGCCCAGCAGGATCAAGTCATTACAACAGGAATGACAGAGTAGTATGGCAGGACATAATGGCAATCAAGAAATAGGTTGAAAGAAATATAAAACCCAGTATCAAATAAGGCTCAGCTCTAAGAGGAGCAGGGAATCATGAAACAATCCACATAAAAGGTCGAAGAAGGGGCGGCAGATTGTGTAAACAAGCCTCCAGACGCAAACGCATGAGCAGCAGACAGATTTTGGACAAACATGAAAGGGAGGCACGCGCAAGGCCCAGACACCACTAGCCTATACCTAGCCAATATGGGACATTGTGGGGTCAAGGGTCAGAGGTAAGAGGGTATGGTTTGGCGGTGGGGAGAGGGGAAAAGACCTATTATGCGGTTCCTGCCCAAGATCTTTTAGGGGGTACGTCCTGTTGGGATGACAGACCACCTAAAAGAGGAAAGGTTGAGTAGGACCCGCCAGGTGCATGCCATGAGGGATAGAGAGAGAGAGCACTCACACCGTGGTAGAAAATGGTGCCACGGCAGGCTAATAAATAAAACAACCTTCCTTTGTCTGGAAGTGGAGAGTGGCGCACAGACGAACCAGTGGTGGTTGGCAAGTACACCCAAACCAAACAAAGGTAGTTAAGGGGCAAAGTAGTAAAATCTGGTCACGGCAGGCACTATAAGAAGACCTTTGCCATGCCCAGAAAAAGGGATCGAAAAATAGGGGAAGATCACGAAGTAAAAAAAAAAAAGAAAGAAAGTAAAAAACAAAGGAAAGAAAAAGATAAGAGAGAAAACAGAAAACGAAGAGAGTGAATACAGTAGGCATGCACTAGTAGGTCAATTCCTCTCTCTCCCTCTCAAAATCCTGCTCTCTTCCAAAATGTAAAAAGGATTCCTTCAGGCATTAACCATTCAGGTCCGGTTCCCTCAAAGCCATTAATCCCCACGACTGAATCTTTCCTGGGAGATTAGTTGCATTGAGAGGAGGCATTCTTCCCTCTTTGGTTTTGCTTCTACAGACCAAACTTGACTTGATTTATGTTTCTTTTTGATTAACTCATATTATTATTCACTCTTTTATCTTCCTTGTAAAAGTTATTGTTATCATTGTGATTATGCTTCATAAATTGGGATTATTTGGTCATTTTTCTATTAAAAAGTCAGAGGACTCTATTTTTGTTGTTATTATTATATCTGTCTGCCATAACTCATCTGAAACAGCTCTGTCTGCCATAAGTACACTCCTAGTAGACGAGGCATAGTTTGTGCACAAGCCGGCCCAAATTGAGTTACAGTTGGACTGGTCTCAACTCTCTTACTCAAAATACTCAGGCCTACTACCGCAGGTGGCAGCCCAGCCCAACGCACAACAAAAAAAAGTCCCCTACATCCTTCATTTTCATTTCTTTTTTAATGATTTGGTGCAAAAAGAAGTTCAACTGGCAAGCAAAAATAGGTAAGGAGGTCTTATTGCTATTATATCAAAGTTTATATACTAAATTGGCAAAAAAAAAAAAAAAAAAGTTAATGGGTCTATTTGCTACAGTATTGAAGTTTATGTACTATAAAATAATATTAAATTCATGAGTCATATATTTTTTGTAAGAAAACTCAAAAATATATAATATCTATCATTTTTTCTAATCGTTAAGGTTTTTTTTTTTTTTTTTAATTGTTTCTTACATGACAAATAAACTGATTTTAGATATTTCCTTTTTCAGATTCAAATTTCCACTTATAAATAAAAACAACTTTTAGTAGTTACAGAGATGCAAAATACAATTTATGTAAATTTCTATTATTATGTAACTATCCACAAATTTTATAAAGGAGAATAAATTATTACATAATTTTGAAATCTTTTTTTTTTTTTTTCATTTTACTTTTCAATGATAACAATAATGATTTTTATTAGCCTTTAAACAACAATAATATTTCTTTCAACTTTTGAAATGAATTTCACTTATAAAAGAGATAATAGTGTATTGATTATAATTATCATATAAAAAAATATATCACCAAAAATTCAAAAAAAGAGATAATAGTGTATTGATCATAGTTATAAGCATCAATTTCCAGAAATGGCGTATTAATAATGTCCTGGTGAATTCCATATTGGTAAGGCATTATGTCAATGGACAGTCCACCATCATAAAAATGAACATGTGAAGCGGTGGAATAGGCGATTTGAGCAACAAATTCTAGCCTTGTATTGTTGCCTATAATAATATTTACCTTGTCCTGTGGCCGCTGGTAAAGGTGGCAACCTCAGAAATTCTACTGTCTCTTTCATTTTAAGTCCAATTCACTCCTAATTAACCTCAGAAATCCAATCAATGTAGGAAGAATATTATGGGGAGTAAGCTGTAAAGGTGGTACTTTGGAGGATTGTGAGTCAAGTCAATGGCGGAAAGAAAATTACACTAATTCAAGGCCAAACAACAATAACATTAGGACAAACAACCACAAAAGAACAAAATATTCAACAAAAAGGTCATTCAAAAGCAGTTAAGTATAGATACTAATTATTGTGATTGGAAAAGATAATTATTATCCCATCATATAGTTGGTATAAGTTCAGAAAAACTTCCATAATAACTACATTATATCTAAAATTAAAAGAGAGAAATTTATAAAATGCAACCTAATATATATATATTCTATGCTTAATTAAAAAAATATTTTTTTTTCCTGTGAAAAATAAGATTAAAAAGTAATGTACACTAATAAAGCATAATCTATGCACAACCAGTGTACACTAATAAAGCATATATAATTTGTTTTGAGTATTTAAATTTTTTGATGGAGTATTTAAAATTTTTTTTTTCTAAATGTCAAGAACATTTTAGTTCAACAAGCACTTTCTAATGACACTTTTTGGTGTTTCTAAAAGAGATGTTCAAGAGTTCAAATTCTCCGTCCCAATTATCAAATTTTTTTTTATATAAAATAAAAATGATTTAAATTTATTTTTCTTTTTTATTTAAACAAGAAGAATTTAGATTTTATGTATAAAAAAAACTGCAATGATAAGGAGAAAGAGTCCTTATTATAATTTTTAAGTGTTGTTTTTTTTCTTAATTTTTAGGGTGAACGAATTGCTAGATGATATAGCATGGTCACGCTATGAATTCTCAATCCATTCTCCTTGTACCAATAATATCTGAAAAATTATATATAAAAACATGTGCCTCACATAGTTTCGCATCACAATGGAATACTTGCATACTAGAGAACGAATGCGCGTGAAGAGTTAAAAGGTAAACGCAAGACTGGGCTCAGCATTTGACACATGAATTTAAAGTTGTTAGGACTCTAATGAGTCTAATTCCACATTGACATGATTAGAGCTATATCGTTTGCATATATTATATTATTGCCTTGCGGAAAACAACCAATGCATTATTAAAAGTAACTAAGAAAATTTCTAAATTTCCACGTTCACATGAATTAGTATAATTTCAACTTTGAAGGAGACGTGCCCTTTTGCATACTCCAAATTGCATTTTCAAGTCTCTAAGTAATAATTTAATGAACAAGGATTATTGAATCTCAACAAAAATGAATGAGAAGTGAAGTAAAGTAAATAAATATATAAAAAAACAAATTCAAAAAAATTTAGATGAACAACTCTCATATGAACAAGAAATTCATTAAAAATAAAATAAAAATTTCTACTTTTGAACAAGTTAAAAGAATAGATTTTAAATAATAAAAAATTAATTAATTAAATTTAAATATATAAAAGGCCTCAATCTAAACATCCCTTAAAGCCTCAAAATTCCTTGGGCCGCTTCTTAGTGGGAAAGTGGTGGAAAAGCTTCATGGAAAACAAAGCTTTGTACTCCTACCATAGAAGTATAATATTGAATCTAGTTACTGGTGGAAAAGTGGTTAACAATGTAAATGTTTTCTTTATGTTGTTAGATTATAAACAAACATAATATAAATTTTAGGATCTTGAATTATCATAATTTCGCAACTACACAAATTAATTATAAAGTTTACCTTGATCCATTGTTGAAATTTTCTTAAGATCAAGTCTTAGTATAAAAGGCACTTAATTCTAATAGATTTTTTTTTTTTTTTTTTTGGAGAAACCTCCCAACTCAGGAAGGGAGAAACAATACTACTGCAAATCTTTTACAACAAAGCTGAAAATGTTTGGAGGCACTTCCTCCATCCAAACTCTTAAAGGAAATGAAAACCTAGCATTCCTAGCTAAAGCATGGGCTACATTATTGCCCTGCTGCCTTACATGGATGATAGAGGAGGACTGAAAGTCCCACCTTATAGACATAAAGTCTTTTACTAAGTGACCTGTCAACGCATTTGATACTAACCCCGACTGCAAGCATTTCACCACTAACTCCACATCCCCTTCAAAACAGACCCAGCTAAAACCAAATTCCCTTGCAAACAAAGCCGCTCTTCGTGCCGCCAACATCTCTAGGACCTCCACTGTTACTGGCAGCCTAACCTTTTCTGACAAAGCCGCCAGGAGCTGCCCTTCATTGTCGCGGATCACCACACCGATACCGGCTTCTTGCTCCTCCTCGAATACCGCCCCGTCAAAATTAGCTTTAATGGAATTCTCTGCTGGAGGCTGCCACCGCACCAGGCCAACTTGTTTCTCTGTAATCCATCCCTGTTTTCCTTGCTGAAACTCGGCCAACAGGGATGAGGCTGACTGAGCAATCTTCGAACATGGCTAGGTAGTTTCATTTATGCGCAACTTGTTTCTCCGTAGCCAAATAAGCCACACCACCATCACAAACACTTCCATGTTTTTACATTCAGCCTTCATAATGTTCACGAGGTCACACATGTTCGCAACGTTCAGGTACTTGTTCCTCACATCAGCACAGGATTGCTCCCACACCTCACAGACCTGCACACAGTCCCAAATAGCATGGACCTCATCTTCATTCAAGCATTTGCACTGGTCACACACAGAGGTATCTACCATTTTTCTTTTTTTCAGATTTACCTTTGTTGGAAGGGCTCTTGAGCATGCCCGCCAAGTGAACACCTTCACCTTGTTAGGAACCTTCAAGCGCCAAATGAACTTCCAGAATCTTTTTACCCCATTAGAATCGGAACTAGAAGGCAGTGAGCTCAATTCGTTTTCGCACAGTAGCTGGTATCCCATTTTGACTGAGTATGAACCCGACCTGCACCTTGGCCATGATAAACAGTCATCTTGGTCTATAACACACAAAGGGATGCTCTTAATTCTTTGGGCTTTAAAAGGCAGGAAGAGGGCATCCACAAGCTGCTCATTCCAACCTCCTCCCTCCGGCTCTAGCAGATTTGCAACAACCCAATTTGACGCCTCCTCAATTTTTGGTGAAACAACACAAGCCGAGGCCTCCCTAGGCAGCCACCTATCATTGTAGATATTGATCTTTGTTCCATTCCTAACTCGCCATAGCAAGCCCAATTGGACAAGCTTACTCGTCTTTACAATGCTTTGCCACGCATACGACCCCGAAACTACCTTTGCATCGAAAATTGACCCACTTGGGAAGTACTTGGCACTAAAGACCTGGTAAAAGAGGGAAGAGTGATCTACTAATAGTCTCCACACTTGCTTTGCGAGCATAGCCTCATTAAATTTTTCCAAATTCATGAAGCCCATACCTCCTAACGCCTTTGGTTTGCACAAAGTTTCCTAATTCTTCCAATGAATCTTACGTTGGTTTTTCTCTCTTGACACTTTTTTCTCTTTAACTATTAAGTATATATGATAGGGTATCTGAATGTTTCTTTTATAGGTAGAGACTAGAGAGAGAGGACCAAATTCCTTGGAGTTACTTAGGAAATTTACTTCTCTATTAACCAATATTTTAAGGACATGTAACATTTTATTAAACCATAACATATATGAAGTTAATAAATGGATACGTTATCAAATTGGATAATTTATTCTTACAAATAAAAGTTACGAGAGACAAAGGTGGTAGGTAGGACTTCATTCGGAGTTTAAAATTGAGTCAAGCCTATGCCGAAAAAGTAAAAAGAACAATGTATGGAGAAAGAATGGAAGTATGGTAGGTTTTTTTTTTGAAAGTTTTTTTTTTTTTTTTTTTTTGAAAGTAAGTTGGAGTACTACTTTCCTTCCATTTTAATTTAGTTTACTCTTACGTTTGAGTAACGTTTGCGTTTGTTTTATCGTCTTCCTTCCAAATTTTGTGTGTGTGTGTGGGTGGGTAGGAGTATAATATTAAGTCTTGTCAATGGTGGAGAGGAGGTTAACTAACTTTACATTTATCTATAGTACTTTCAGCAAAAAAATTTCAGTTTCAATAAAATAAGTGAATCCTAAACAGACCCTGAATGACGTTTACATCGTTTGCGTTTGGATTTGATTTAAAAGCAAGAGATTCGAAGAATAATTATTAGTTTAAAACTTTAAATTGTTTCCTATAAATTAATTTAATAATATATGATAATGTGAGCTTTGAAAAATTTTATCAAATAAAAACACTTGTGATCCATGTAATGAATTTAAAATGACATTTTTATAATCCTAATGATTTCATGTTCACATGATAATATTATTTTTTAAATCTATGATGGAGACATGCCGTTTAGCGTACTCCAAATTGTATTTTCAAGTCTCAGTTAATAATTCAATGAACAAGGACTATTGAATCTCAACAAACATGAATGAGAAATGAACAAGGATTATCATAATTTCTTTCTTCTACTCAAAAGCTTTACTTCGATTGATATTCTATCATTGTCTAAATCATTTAAAGCTCTTTGATTTCTTCAAAACTAACCCATCATCTGCACAGTATTAGTAAGGTTGTTTCAGCTCATCAACCTCCATGACCAGTTTTATACGAAGTTTGCGTCAACTCATCAATCGTTGAAACACAATAGAAAAGAGCACCATGTTTATGTGCTATACTGATGGAGCCTCAACAAAACAAAGAGGTCTCCTAGTATTCTTCTTTGTCTCTTATCTCTTTTTGAATCTTGGAATTCTCCCTCAGAGAAGAGGAGGTAGGGATCAAACCCAGAACCTCTTATTCTGGTACTATTTTAAATTACTGATTGTCCCAAAATGTTAAGTTATTAAAATATAAAAAATTTAATCATTTAACCACATATTTTTAACATGAAATAGAAAACCTTAGACTTGATGAAACTAATAGAGCAGGACCTTCTTTGTTGCCACTGGCATATATCTTTCACAAACTACGTATTGGACGATGAGCCCCCACCTAATCTATCAACTCCAACAAATGTTTCTTAGTCAATGCAAAATCCACAATTCCACGAGCTTCATTTGCTACAGAACTCAACGGTTTTCCGATAATCTCATTTACCTTCTTGCTACCAAAAGGAATGGACAAACATTTACAGTAGCTTCGACTAGAAAGTTATTGAATATACTCCTAGATAAGAAAATTATTGATTACTCTTAGAATATAACACGTGTACTATTCCATATTAGTTAAATAAACTATTTAATAAGAAAATGACATTAGTTTAAAATGTCATACCATTTAAAAAATTAAAATCATCAAGTGTTCTCATAATGCAGATATGTGGTACTCATCCCTTCTCTTACATAAAAGGTAGACTCCAATATGTGTTAAATTAATGAAACTCATTATTATGTGAGAGGAGAAGGTATTTCACAATTCACATCATTACCATTTGTTTTTTGAAACTTGTAGTATTATATTAGTTTGTAAACTTTATATAGTAAATTTTGTAATATGTTTAAGATTAATTAATTATTTAGATGAACAAAAATATAATAATAATAACGTAAAATATATATATATATATATAAAATTAAAAAATTATTGAATATTGAGTGAAGCCTATGCCGAAAAAGTGAAAAGAACAATGTATGGAGAAAGAATGGAAGTATGGTAGGATTGGAGAACTACGTACTTTCCTTCCATTTTAATTTTTAGTTTACTCTTACGTTTGAGTAACGTTTGCGTTTGGATTTTTTTTTGGGTAGGAGTATAAATATTAAGTCTAGTCAATGGTGGAAAAGAGGTTAACAAAGGTAGTAGGTAGAAAGAACAATGTCTGGAGTTTAATATTGAGTCAAGCCATGCCGAAAAAGTAAAAAGAACAGTGTCTGGAGAAAGAATGGAAGTATGGTTGGGTTGGAGTACTACTTTCCATCCATTTTAATTTAGTTTACTCTTACTTCTGAGTGACCTTTACGTTTGCGTTTGGATTTGATTTAAAAGCAAGAGATTCGAAGAATAATTATTAGTTTAAAACTTTAAATTGTTCCCTATAAATTAATTTAATAATATATGATAATGTGATCTTTGAAAAATTTTCTCAAATAAAAACACTTGTGATCCATATGATGAATTTAAAATCACATTTTTATAAACCTAATGATTTCAAGTTCACATGATAATATTAATTTTTTAAACTATGATGGAGACATGCCGTTTAGCGTCCTCCAAATTGTATTTTCAAGTATCAGTTAATAATTCAATGAACAAGGATTATTGAATCTCAACAAACATGAATGAGAAGTGAAGTGAAATATATTTGGAATTTATAATTGCTGACATGGTCTAATTTCAAATGCTTATGAAGAACTAGCCCTCATCACATGTGCTTAGTGTGTGCCATGAAGCTTTTTTTTTTTTTTTTTTTTTTTT